>NW_027616567.1:0-243550 GCF_964187855.1 Myxine glutinosa
AGTGTGGCAAAACCACTTTTCGCACTTGTGTTAGTGTTGAAAAACCACTTTTTGCACTTGTGTTAGTGTTGAAAAACCACTTTTCGCACTTGTGTTAGTGTTGAAAAACCACTTCTCGCACTTGTGTTGGTGCAGGAAACCACTTTTGCACTTGTATTAGTGTGGAAAAAACACTTTTTGCACTTGCGATAGTGTTCAAAAACCACTTTTCGCACTTGTGTTAGTGTTGAAAAACCACTTTTCTCACTTGTGTTGGTGCAGGAAACCACTTTTCTCACTTGTGTTGGTGCAGGAAACCACTTTTGCACTTGTATTAGTGTGGAAAAACCACTTTTCGCACTTGTGTTAGTGTTGAAAAACCACTTTTCGCACGTGTGTTAGTGTTGAAAAACCACTTTTCGCACTTGTTTTAGTGTTGAAAAACCACTTTTTGCACTTGTGTTAGTGTTGAAAAACCACTTTTCGCACTTGTGTTGGTGCAAGAAACCACTTTTGCACTTGCATTAGTGTGGAAAACCACTTTCGCACTTGTGTTAGTGTTGAAAAACCACTTTTCGCACTTGTGTTAGTGTTGAAAAACCACTTTTCACACTTGTGTTAGTGTGGAAAAACCACTTTTCGCACTTGTGTTGGTGCAGGAAACCACTTTTGCACTTGTATTAGTGTGGAAAAAACACTTTTTGCACTTGTGATAGTGTTGAAAAACCACTTTTCGCACTTGTGTTGGTGCAGGAAACCACTTTTGCACTTGTATTAGTGTGGAAAAAACACTTTTTGCACTTGTGATAGTGTTGAAAAACCACTTTTCGCACTTGTGTTAGTGTTGAAAAACCACTTTTCGCACTTGTGTTGGTGCAGGAAACCACTTTTGCACTTGTATTAGTGTGGAAAAACCACTTTTCGCACTTGTGTTAGTGTTCAAAAACCACTTTTCGCACTTGTTTTAGTGTTGAAAAACCACATTTTGCACTTGTGTTAGTGTTGAAAAACCACTTTTCGCACTTGTGTTGGTGCAGGAAACCACTTTTGCACTTGTATTAGTGTGGAAAAACCACTTTTCGCACTTGTGTTAGTGTTGAAAAACCACTTTTCACACTTGTGTTAGTGTTGAAAAACCACTTTTTGCACTTGTGTTGGTGCAGGAAACCACTTTTGCACTTGTATTAGTGTGGAAAAAACACTTTTTGCACTTGTGATAGTGTTGAAAAACCACTTTTCGAACTTGTGTTGGTGTTGAAAAACCACTTTTCGCACTTGTGTTGGTGCAGGGAACCACTTTTGCACTTGTATTAGTGTGGAAAAACCACTTTTCGCACTTGTGTTAGTGTTGAAAAACCACTTTTCGCACTTGTGTTAGTGTTGAAAAACCACTTTTCGCACTTGTGTTGGTGCAGGAAACCACTTTTGCACTTGTATTAGTGTGGAAAAAACACTTTTCGCACTTGTGTCAGTGTTGAAAACCCACTTTTCGCACTTATGTTAGTGTTGAAAAACCACTTTTCGCACTTGTGTTGGTGCAGGAAACCACTTTTGCACCTGTATTAGTGTGGAAAAAACACTTTTTGCACTTGTGATAGTGTTGAAAAACCACTTTTCGCGCTTGTGTTAGTGTTGAAAAACCACTTTTCGCACTTGTGTTGGTGCAGGAAACCACTTTTGCACTTGCATTAGTGTGGAAAAACCACTTTCGCACTTGTGTTAGTGTTGAAAAACCACTTTTCGCACTTGTGTTAGTGTTGAAAAACCACTTTTCGCACTTGTGTTAGTGTGGAAAAACCACTTTTCGCACTTGTGTTGGTGTTGAAAAACCACTTTTTGCACTTGTGTTGTTGCAGGAAACCACTTTTGCACTTGTATTAGTGTGGAAAAAACACTTTTCGCACTTGTGTTAGTGTTGAAAAACCACCTTTCGCACTTGTGTTGGTGCAGGAAACCACTTTTGCACTTGTATTAGTGTGGAAAAACCACATTTCGCACTTGCGTTAGTGTTGAAAAACCACTTTTCGCACATGTGTTAGTGTTGAAAAACCACTTTTCGCACTTGTTTTAGTGTTGAAAAACCACTTTTTGCACTTGTGTTAGTGTTGAAAAACCACTTTTCGCACTTGTGTTGGTGCAGGAAACCACTTTTGCACTTGTATTAGTGTGGAAAAACCACTTTTCGCACTTGTGTTAGTGTTGAAAAACCACTTTTTGCACTTGTGTTAGTGTTGAAAAACCACTTTTCGCACTTGTGTTAGTGTTGAAAAACCACTTCTCGCACTTGTGTTGGTGCAGGAAACCACTTTTGCATTTGTATTAGTGTGGAAAAAACACTTTTTGCACTTGTGATAGTGTTGAAAAACCACTTTTCGCACTTGTGTTAGTGTTGAAAAACCACTTTTCGCACTTGTGTTGGTGCAGGAAACCACTTTTGCACTTGTATTAGTGTGGAAAAAACACTTTTGGCACTTGTGTTAGTGTTGAAAAACCACTTTTGGCACTTGTGTTAGTGTTGAAAAACCACTTTTCGCACTTGTGTTAGTGTTGAAAAACCACTTTTCGCACTTGTGTTAGTGGTGAAAAACCACTTTTTGCACTTGTGTTGGTGCAGGAAACCACTTTTGCACTTGTATTAGTGTGGAAAAAACACTTTTTGCACTTGTGATAGTGTTGAAAAACCACTTTTCGCACTTGTGTTGGTGTTGAAAAACCACTTTTCGCACTTGTGTTGTGAGGAAACCACTTTTGCACTTGTATTAGTGTGGAAAAACCACTTTTCGCACTTGTGTTAGTGTTGAAAAACCACTTTTCGCACTTGTGTTAGTGTTGAAAAACCACTTTTCGCACTTGTGTTGGTGCAGGAAACCACTTTTGCACTTGTATTAGTGTGGAAAAAACACTTTTTGCACTTGTGATAGTGTTGAAAAACCACTTTCCGCACTTGTGTTAGTGTTGAAAAACCACTTTTCGCACTTGTGTTGGTGCAGGAAACCACTTTTGCACTTGTATTAGTGTGGAAAAACCACTTTTGGCACTTGTGTTAGTGTTGAAAAACCACTTTTGGCACTTGTGTTAGTGTTGAAAAACCACTTTTCGCACTTGTGTTAGTGTGGAAAAACCACTTTTCGCACTTGTGTTGGTGCAGGAAACCACTTTTGCACTTGTATTAGTGTGGAAAAAACACTTTTTGCACTTGTGATAGTGTTGAAAAACCACTTTTCGCACTTGTGTTGGTGCAGGAAACCACCTTTGCACTTGTATTAGTGTGGAAAAAACACTTTTTGCACTTGTGATAGTGTTGAAAAACCACTTTTCGCACTTGTGTTAGTGTTGAAAAACCACTTTTCGCACTTGTGTTAGTGTTGAAAAACCACTTTTTGCACTTGTGTTGGTGCAGGAAACCACTTTTGCACTTGTATTAGTGTGGAAAAACCACTTTTCGCACTTGTGTCAGTGTTGAAAACCCACTTTTCGCACTTACGTTAGTGTTGAAAAACCACTTTTCGCACTTGTGTTGGTGCAGGAAACCACTTTTGCACCTGTATTAGTGTGGAAAAAACACTTTTTGCACTTGTGATAGTGTTGAAAAACCACTTTTCGCGCTTGTGTTAGTGTTGAAAAACCACTTTTTGCACTTGTGTTGGTGCAGGAAACCACTTTTGCACTTGCATTAGTGTGGAAAAACCACTTTCGCACTTGTGTTAGTGTTGAAAAACCACTTTTCGCACTTGTGTTAGTGTTGAAAAACCACTTTTCGCACTTGTGTTAGTGTGGAAAAACCACTTTTCGCACTTGTGTTGGTGTTGAAAAACCACTTTTTGCACTTGTGTTGTTGCAGGAAACCACTTTTGCACTTGTATTAGTGTGGAAAAAACACTTTTCGCACTTGTGTTAGTGTTGAAAAACCACCTTTCGCACTTGTGTTGGTGCAGGAAACCACTTTTGCACTTGTATTAGTGTGGAAAAACCACATTTCGCACTTGCGTTAGTGTTGAAAAACCACTTTTCGCACGTGTGTTAGTGTTGAAAAACCACTTTTCGCACTTGTTTTAGTGTTGAAAAACCACTTTTTGCACTTGTGTTAGTGTTGAAAAACCACTTTTCGCACTTGTGTTGGTGCAGGAAACCACTTTTGCACTTGTATTAGTGTGGAAAAACCACTTTTCGCACTTGTGTTAGTGTTGAAAAACCACTTTTTGCACTTGTGTTAGTGTTGAAAAACCACTTTTCGCACTTGTGTTAGTGTTGAAAAACCACTTCTCGCACTTGTGTTGGTGCAGGAAACCACTTTTGCATTTGTATTAGTGTGGAAAAAACACTTTTTGCACTTGTGATAGTGTTGAAAAACCACTTTTCGCACTTGTGTTAGTGTTGAAAAACCACTTTTCGCACTTGTGTTGGTGCAGGAAACCACTTTTGCACTTGTATTAGTGTGGAAAAAACACTTTTGGCACTTGTGTTAGTGTTGAAAAACCACTTTTGGCACTTGTGTTAGTGTTGAAAAACCACTTTTCGCACTTGTGTTAGTGTTGAAAAACCACTTTTCGCACTTGTGTTAGTGGTGAAAAACAACTTTTTGCACTTGTGTTGGTGCAGGAAACCACTTTTGCACTTGTATTAGTGTGGAAAAAACACTTTTTGCACTTGTGATAGTGTTGAAAAACCACTTTTCGCACTTGTGTTGGTGTTGAAAAACCACTTTTCGCACTTGTGTTGTGAGGAAACCACTTTTGCACTTGTATTAGTGTGGAAAAACCACTTTTCGCACTTGTGTTAGTGTTGAAAAACCACTTTTCGCACTTGTGTTAGTGTTGAAAACCACTTTTCGCACTTGTGTTGGTGCAGGAAACCACTTTTGCACTTGTATTAGTGTGGAAAAAACACTTTTTGCACTTGTGATAGTGTTGAAAAACCACTTTTCGCACTTGTGTTAGTGTTGAAAAACCACTTTTCGCACTTGTGTTGGTGCAGGAAACCACTTTTGCACTTGTATTAGTGTGGAAAAACCACTTTTGGCACTTGTGTTAGTGTTGAAAAACCACTTTTGGCACTTGTGTTAGTGTTGAAAAACCACTTTTCGCACTTGTGTTAGTGTGGAAAAACCACTTTTCGCACTTGTGTTGGTGCAGGAAACCACTTTTGCACTTGTATTAGTGTGGAAAAAACACTTTTTGCACTTGTGATAGTGTTGAAAAACCACTTTTCGCACTTGTGTTGGTGCAGGAAACCACCTTTGCACTTGTATTAGTGTGGAAAAAACACTTTTTGCACTTGTGATAGTGTTGAAAAACCACTTTTCGCACTTGTGTTAGTGTTGAAAAACCACTTTTCGCACTTGTGTTGGTGCAGGAAACCACTTTTGCACTTGTATTAGTGTGGAAAAACTACTTTTCGCACTTATGTTAGTGTTGAAAAACCACTTTTCGCACGTGTGTTAGTGTTGAAAAACCACTTTTCGCACTTGTTTTAGTGTTGAAAATCCCACATTTCGCACTTGTGTTAGTGTTGAAAAACCACTTTTCGCACTTGTGTTGGTGCAGGAAACCACTTTTGCCGTTGTATTAGTGTGGAAAAACCACTTTTCGCACTTGTGTTAGTGTTGAAAAACCACTTTTCGCACTTGTGTTAGTGTTGAAAAACCACTTTTTGCACTTGTGTTGGTGCAGGAAACCACTTTTGCACTTGTATTAGTGTGGAAAAAACACTTTTTGCACTTGTGATAGTGTTGAAAAACCACTTTTCGCACTTGTGTTGGTGTTGAAAAACCACTTTTCGCACTTATGTTGGTGCAGGAAACCACTTTTGCACTTGTATTAGTGTGGAAAAACCACTTTTCGCACTTGTGTTAGTGTTGAAAAACCACTTTTCGCACTTGTGTTAGTGTTGAAAAACCACTTTTCGCACTTGTGTTGGTGCAGGAAACCACTTTTGCACTTGTATTAGTGTGGAAAAAACACTTTTCACACTTGTGTCAGTGTTGAAAAACCACTTTTCGCACTTGTGTTAGTGTTGAAAAACCACTTTTCGCACTTGTGTTGGTGCAGGAAACCACTTTTGTACCTGTATTAGTGTGGAAAAAACACTTTTTGCACTTGTGATAGTGTTGAAAAACCACTTTTCGCGCTTGTGTTAGTGTTGAAAAACCACTTTTCGCACTTGTGTTGGTGCAGGAAACCACTTTTGCACTTACATTAGTGTGGAAAAACCACTTTCGCACTTGTGTTAGTGTTGAAAAACCACTTTTCGCACTTGTGTTGGTGCAGGAAACCACTTTTGCACTTGTATTAGTGTGGAAAAAACACTTTTTGCACTTGTGATAGTGTTGAAAAACCACTTTTCGCACTTGTGTTGGTGCAGGAAACCACTTTTGCACTTGTATTAGTGTGGAAAAAACACTTTTTGCACTTGTGATAGTGTTGAAAAACCACTTTTCGCACTTGTGTTAGTGTTGAAAAACCACTTTTCGCACTTGTGTTGGTGCAGGAAACCACTTTTGCACTTGTATTAGTGTGGAAAAACCACTTTTCGTACTTGTGTTAGTGTTGAAAAACCACTTTTCGCACGTGTGTTAGTGTTCAAAAACCACTTTTCGCACTTGTTTTAGTGTTGAAAAACCACATTTTGCACTTGTGTTAGTGTTGAAAAACCACTTTTCGCACTTGTGTTGGTGCAGGAAACCACTTTTGCACTTGTATTAGTGTGGAAAAACCACTTTTCGCACTTGTGTTAGTGTTGAAAAACCACTTTTCGCACTTGTGTTAGTGTTGAAAAACCACTTTTTGCACTTGTGTTGGTGCAGGAAACCACTTTTGCACTTGTATTAGTGTGGAAAAAACACTTTTTGCACTTGTGATAGTGTTGAAAAACCACTTTTCGAACTTGTGTTGGTGTTGAAAAACCACTTTTCGCACTTGTGTTGGTGCAGGAAACCACTTTTGCACTTGTATTAGTGTGGAAAAACCACTTTTCGCACTTGTGTTAGTGTTGAAAAACCACTTTTCGCACTTGTGTTAGTGTTGAAAAACCACTTTTCGCAGTTGTGTTGGTGCAGGAAACCACTTTTGCACTTGTATTAGTGTGGAAAAAACACTTTTCGCACTTGTGTCAGTGTTGAAAACCCACTTTTCGCACTTGTGTTAGTGTTGAAAAACCACTTTTCGCACTTGTGTTGGTGCAGGAAACCACTTTTGCACCTGTATTAGTGTGGAAAAAACACTTTTTGCACTTGTGATAGTGTTGAAAAACCACTTTTCGCACTTGTGTTAGTGTTGAAAAACCACTTTTCGCACTTGTGTTGGTGCAGGAAACCACTTTTGCACTTGCATTAGTGTGGAAAAACCACTTTCGCACTTGTGTTAGTGTTGAAAAACCACTTTTCGCACTTGTGTTAGTGTTGAAAAACCACTTTTCGCACTTGTGTTAGTGTGGAAAAACCACTTTTCGCACTTGTGTTGGTGTTGAAAAACCACTTTTTGCACTTGTGTTGTTGCAGGAAACCACTTTTGCACTTGTATTAGTGTGGAAAAAACACTTTTCGCACTTGTGTTAGTGTTGAAAAACCACCTTTCGCACTTGTGTTGGTGCAGGAAACCACTTTTGCACTTGTATTAGTGTGGAAAACCACATTTCGCACTTGCGTTAGTGTTGAAAAACCACTTTTCGCACGTGTGTTAGTGTTGAAAAACCACTTTTCGCACTTGTTTTAGTGTTGAAAAACCACTTTTTGCACTTGTGTTAGTGTTGAAAAACCACTTTTCGCACTTGTGTTGGTGCAGGAAACCACTTTTGCACTTGTATTAGTGTGGAAAAACCACTTTTCGCACTTGTGTTAGTGTTGAAAAACCACTTTTTGCACTTGTGTTAGTGTTGAAAAACCACTTTTCGCACTTGTGTTAGTGTTGAAAAACCACTTCTCGCACTTGTGTTGGTGCAGGAAACCACTTTTGCATTTGTATTAGTGTGGAAAAAACACTTTTTGCACTTGTGATAGTGTTGAAAAACCACTTTTCGCACTTGTGTTAGTGTTGAAAAACCACTTTTCGCACTTGTGTTGGTGCAGGAAACCACTTTTGCACTTGTATTAGTGTGGAAAAAACACTTTTGGCACTTGTGTTAGTGTTGAAAAACCACTTTTGGCACTTGTGTTAGTGTTGAAAAACCACTTTTCGCACTTGTGTTAGTGTTGAAAAACCACTTTTCGCACTTGTGTTAGTGGTGAAAAACCACTTTTTGCACTTGTGTTGGTGCAGGAAACCACTTTTGCACTTGTATTAGTGTGGAAAAAACACTTTTTGCACTTGTGATAGTGTTGAAAAACCACTTTTCGCACTTGTGTTGGTGTTGAAAAACCACTTTTCGCACTTGTGTTGTGAGGAAACCACTTTTGCACTTGTATTAGTGTGGAAAAAACACTTTTTGCACTTGTGATAGTGTTGAAAAACCACTTTTCGCACTTGTGTTAGTGTTGAAAAACCACTTTTCGCACTTGTGTTGGTGCAGGAAACCACTTTTGCACTTGTATTAGTGTGGAAAAACCACTTTTGGCACTTGTGTTAGTGTTGAAAAACCACTTTTCGCACTTGTGTTAGTGTGGAAAAACCACTTTTCGCACTTGTGTTGGTGCAGGAAACCACTTTTGCACTTGCATTAGTGTGGAAAAACCACTTTCGCACTTGTGTTAGTGTTGAAAAACCACTTTTCGCACTTGTGTTAGTGTTGAAAAACCACTTTTCGCACTTGTGTTAGTGTGGAAAAACCACTTTTCGCACTTGTGTTGGTGTTGAAAAACCACTTTTTGCACTTGTGTTGTTGCAGGAAACCACTTTTGCACTTGTATTAGTGTGGAAAAAACACTTTTCGCACTTGTGTTAGTGTTGAAAAACCACCTTTCGCACTTGTGTTGGTGCAGGAAACCACTTTTGCACTTGTATTAGTGTGGAAAAACCACATTTCGCACTTGCGTTAGTGTTGAAAAACCACTTTTCGCACGTGTGTTAGTGTTGAAAAACCACTTTTCGCACTTGTTTTAGTGTTGAAAAACCACTTTTTGCACTTGTGTTAGTGTTGAAAAACCACTTTTCGCACTTGTGTTGGTGCAGGAAACCACTTTTGCACTTGTATTAGTGTGGAAAAACCACTTTTCGCACTTGTGTTAGTGTTGAAAAACCACTTTTTGCACTTGTGTTAGTGTTGAAAAACCACTTTTCGCACTTGTGTTAGTGTTGAAAAACCACTTCTCGCACTTGTGTTGGTGCAGGAAACCACTTTTGCATTTGTATTAGTGTGGAAAAAACACTTTTTGCACTTGTGATAGTGTTGAAAAACCACTTTTCGCACTTGTGTTAGTGTTGAAAAACCACTTTTCGCACTTGTGTTGGTGCAGGAAACCACTTTTGCACTTGTATTAGTGTGGAAAAAACACTTTTGGCACTTGTGTTAGTGTTGAAAAACCACTTTTGGCACTTGTGTTAGTGTTGAAAAACCACTTTTCGCATTGTGTTAGTGTTGAAAAACCACTTTTCGCACTTGTGTTAGTGGTGAAAAACCACTTTTTGCACTTGTGTTGGTGCAGGAAACCACTTTTGCACTTGTATTAGTGTGGAAAAAACACTTTTTGCACTTGTGATAGTGTTGAAAAACCACTTTTCGCACTTGTGTTGGTGTTGAAAAACCACTTTTCGCACTTGTGTTGTGAGGAAACCACTTTTGCACTTGTATTAGTGTGGAAAAACCACTTTTCGCACTTGTGTTAGTGTTGAAAAACCACTTTTCGCACTTGTGTTAGTGTTGAAAAACCACTTTTCGCACTTGTGTTGGTGCAGGAAACCACTTTTGCACTTGTATTAGTGTGGAAAAAACACTTTTTGCACTTGTGATAGTGTTGAAAAACCACTTTTCGCACTTGTGTTAGTGTTGAAAAACCACTTTTCGCACTTGTGTTGGTGCAGGAAACCACTTTTGCACTTGTATTAGTGTGGAAAAACCACTTTTGGCACTTGTGTTAGTGTTGAAAAACCACTTTTGGCACTTGTGTTAGTGTTGAAAAACCACTTTTCGCACTTGTGTTAGTGTGGAAAAACCACTTTTCGCACTTGTGTTGGTGCAGGAAACCACTTTTGCACTTGTATTAGTGTGGAAAAAACACTTTTTGCACTTGTGATAGTGTTGAAAAACCACTTTTCGCACTTGTGTTGGTGCAGGAAACCACTTTTGCACTTGTATTAGTGTGGAAAAAACACTTTTTGCACTTGTGATAGTGTTGAAAAACCACTTTTCGCACTTGTGTTAGTGTTGAAAAACCACTTTTCGCACTTGTGTTGGTGCAGGAAACCACTTTTGCACTTGTATTAGTGTGGAAAAACCACTTTTCGCACTTATGTTAGTGTTGAAAAACCACTTTTCGCACGTGTGTTAGTGTTGAAAAACCACTTTTCGCACTTGTTTTAGTGTTGAAAATCCCACATTTCGCACTTGTGTTAGTGTTGAAAAACCACTTTTCGCACTTGTGTTGGTGCAGGAAACCACTTTTGCACTTGTATTAGTGTGGAAAAACCACTTTTCGCACTTGTGTTAGTGTTGAAAAACCACTTTTTGCACTTGTGTTGGTGCAGGAAACCACTTTTGCACTTGTATTAGTGTGGAAAAAACACTTTTTGCACTTGTGATAGTGTTGAAAAACCACTTTTCGCACTTGTGTTGGTGTTGAAAAACCACTTTTCGCACTTATGTTGGTGCAGGAAACCACTTTTGCACTTGTATTAGTGTGGAAAAACCACTTTTCGCACTTGTGTTAGTGTTGAAAAACCACTTTTCGCACTTGTGTTAGTGTTGAAAAACCACTTTTCGCACTTGTGTTGGTGCAGGAAACCACTTTTGCACTTGTATTAGTGTGGAAAAAACACTTTTCACACTTGTGTCAGTGTTGAAAAACCACTTTTCGCACTTGTGTTAGTGTTGAAAAACCACTTTTCGCACTTGTGTTGGTGCAGGAAACCACTTTTGCACCTGTATTAGTGTGGAAAAAACACTTTTTGCACTTGTGATAGTGTTGAAAAACCACTTTTCGCGCTTGTGTTAGTGTTGAAAAACCACTTTTCGCACTTGTGTTGGTGCAGGAAACCACTTTTGCACTTACATTAGTGTGGAAAAACCACTTTCGCACTTGTGTTAGTGTTGAAAAACCACTTTTCGCACTTGTGTTAGTGTTGAAAAACCACTTTTCGCACTTGTGTTAGTGTGGAAAAAACCACTTTTCGCACTTGTGTTGGTGTTGAAAAACCACTTTTCGCACTTGTGTTGTTGCAGGAAACCACTTTTGCACTTGTATTAGTGTGGAAAAAACACTTTTAGCACTTGTGTTAGTGTTGAAAAACCACCTTTCGCACTTGTGTTGGTGCAGGAAACCACTTTTGCACTTGTATTAGTGTGGAAAAACCACTTTTCGCACTTGTGTTAGTGTTGAAAAACCACTTTTCGCACGTGTGTTAGTGTTGAAAAACCACTTTTCGCACTTGTGTTGGTGCAGGAAACCACTTTTGCACCTGTATTAGTGTGGAAAAAACACTTTTTGCACTTGTGATAGTGTTGAAAAACCACTTTTCGCACTTGTGTTAGTGTTGAAAAACCACTTTTCGCACTTGTGTTGGTGCAGGAAACCACTTTTGCACTTGCATTAGTGTGGAAAAACCACTTTCGCACTTGTGTTAGTGTTGAAAAACCACTTTTCGCACTTGTGTTAGTGTTGAAAAACCACTTTTCGCACTTGTGTTAGTGTGGAAAAACCACTTTTCGCACTTGTGTTGGTGTTGAAAAACCACTTTTTGCACTTGTGTTGTTGCAGGAAACCACTTTTGCACTTGTATTAGTGTGGAAAAAACACTTTTCGCACTTATGTTAGTGTTGAAAAACCACCTTTCGCACTTGTGTTGGTGCAGGAAACCACTTTTGCACTTGTATTAGTGTGGAAAACCACATTTCGCACTTGCGTTAGTGTTGAAAAACCACTTTTCGCACGTGTGTTAGTGTTGAAAAACCACTTTTCGCACTTGTTTTAGTGTTGAAAAACCACTTTTTGCACTTGTGTTAGTGTTGAAAAACCACTTTTCGCACTTGTGTTGGTGCAGGAAACCACTTTTGCACTTGTATTAGTGTGGAAAAACCACTTTTCGCACTTGTGTTAGTGTTGAAAAACCACTTTTTGCACTTGTGTTAGTGTTGAAAAACCACTTTTCGCACTTGTGTTAGTGTTGAAAAACCACTTCTCGCACTTGTGTTGGTGCAGGAAACCACTTTTGCATTTGTATTAGTGTGGAAAAAACACTTTTTGCACTTGTGATAGTGTTGAAAAACCACTTTTCGCACTTGTGTTAGTGTTGAAAAACCACTTTTCGCACTTGTGTTGGTGTAGGAAACCACTTTTGCACTTGTATTAGTGTGGAAAAAACACTTTTGGCACTTGTGTTAGTGTTGAAAAACCACTTTTGGCACTTGTGTTAGTGTTGAAAAACCACTTTTCGCACTTGTGTTAGTGTTGAAAAACCACTTTTCGCACTTGTGTTAGTGGTGAAAAACCACTTTTTGCACTTGTGTTGGTGCAGGAAACCACTTTTGCACTTGTATTAGTGTGGAAAAAACACTTTTTGCACTTGTGATAGTGTTGAAAAACCACTTTTCGCACTTGTGTTGGTGTTGAAAAACCACTTTTCGCACTTGTGTTGTGAGGAAACCACTTTTGCACTTGTATTAGTGTGGAAAAACCACTTTTCGCACTTGTGTTAGTGTTGAAAAACCACTTTTCGCACTTGTGTTAGTGTTGAAAAACCACTTTTCGCACTTGTGTTGGTGCAGGAAACCACTTTTGCACTTGTATTAGTGTGGAAAAAACACTTTTTGCACTTGTGATAGTGTTGAAAAACCACTTTTCGCACTTGTGTTAGTGTTGAAAAACCACTTTTCGCACTTGTGTTGGTGCAGGAAACCACTTTTGCACTTGTATTAGTGTGGAAAAACCACTTTTGGCACTTGTGTTAGTGTTGAAAAACCACTTTTGGCACTTGTGTTAGTGTTGAAAAACCACTTTTCGCACTTGTGTTGGTGCAGGAAACCACTTTTGCACTTGCATTAGTGTGGAAAAACCACTTTCGCACTTGTGTTAGTGTTGAAAAACCACTTTTCGCACTTGTGTTAGTGTTGAAAAACCACTTTTCGCACTTGTGTTAGTGTGGAAAAACCACTTTTCGCACTTGTGTTGGTGTTGAAAAACCACTTTTTGCACTTGTGTTGTTGCAGGAAACCACTTTTGCACTTGTATTAGTGTGGAAAAAACACTTTTCGCACTTGTGTTAGTGTTGAAAAACCACCTTTCGCACTTGTGTTGGTGCAGGAAACCACTTTTGCACTTGTATTAGTGTGGAAAACCACATTTCGCACTTGCGTTAGTGTTGAAAAACCACTTTTCGCACGTGTGTTAGTGTTGAAAAACCACTTTTCGCACTTGTTTTAGTGTTGAAAAACCACTTTTTGCACTTGTGTTAGTGTTGAAAAACCACTTTTCGCACTTGTGTTGGTGCAGGAAACCACTTTTGCACTTGTATTAGTGTGGAAAAACCACTTTTCACACTTGTGTTAGTGTTGAAAAACCACTTTTTGCACTTGTGTTAGTGTTGAAAAACCACTTTTTGCACTTGTGTTAGTGTTGAAAAACCACTTCTCGCACTTGTGTTGGTGCAGGAAACCACTTTTGCATTTGTATTAGTGTGGAAAAAACACTTTTTGCACTTGTGATAGTGTTGAAAAACCACTTTTCGCACTTGTGTTAGTGTTGAAAAACCACTTTTCGCACTTGTGTTGGTGCAGGAAACCACTTTTGCACTTGTATTAGTGTGGAAAAAACACTTTTGGCACTTGTGTTAGTGTTGAAAAACCACTTTTGGCACTTGTGTTAGTGTTGAAAAACCACTTTTCGCATTGTGTTAGTGTTGAAAAACCACTTTTCGCACTTGTGTTAGTGGTGAAAAACCACTTTTTGCACTTGTGTTGGTGCAGGAAACCACTTTTGCACTTGTATTAGTGTGGAAAAAACACTTTTTGCACTTGTGATAGTGTTGAAAAACCACTTTTCGCACTTGTGTTGGTGTTGAAAAACCACTTTTCGCACTTGTGTTGTGAGGAAACCACTTTTGCACTTGTATTAGTGTGGAAAAACCACTTTTCGCACTTGTGTTAGTGTTGAAAAACCACTTTTCGCACTTGTGTTAGTGTTGAAAAACCACTTTTCGCACTTGTGTTGGTGCAGGAAACCACTTTTGCACTTGTATTAGTGTGGAAAAAACACTTTTTGCACTTGTGATAGTGTTGAAAAACCACTTTTCGCACTTGTGTTAGTGTTGAAAAACCACTTTTCGCACTTGTGTTGGTGCAGGAAACCACTTTTGCACTTGTATTAGTGTGGAAAAACCACTTTTGGCACTTGTGTTAGTGTTGAAAAACCACTTTTGGCACTTGTGTTAGTGTTGAAAAACCACTTTTCGCACTTGTGTTAGTGTGGAAAAACCACTTTTCGCACTTGTGTTGGTGCAGGAAACCACTTTTGCACTTGTATTAGTGTGGAAAAAACACTTTTTGCACTTGTGATAGTGTTGAAAAACCACTTTTCGCACTTGTGTTGGTGCAGGAAACCACTTTTGCACTTGTATTAGTGTGGAAAAAACACTTTTTGCACTTGTGATAGTGTTGAAAAACCACTTTTCGCACTTGTGTTAGTGTTGAAAAACCACTTTTCGCACTTGTGTTGGTGCAGGAAACCACTTTTGCACTTGTATTAGTGTGGAAAAACCACTTTTCGCACTTATGTTAGTGTTGAAAAACCACTTTTCGCACGTGTGTTAGTGTTGAAAAACCACTTTTCGCACTTGTTTTAGTGTTGAAAATCCCACATTTCGCACTTGTGTTAGTGTTGAAAAACCACTTTTCGCACTTGTGTTGGTGCAGGAAACCACTTTTGCACTTGTATTAGTGTGGAAAAAACACTTTTTGCACTTGTGATAGTGTTGAAAAACCACTTTTCGCACTTGTGTTAGTGTTGAAAAACCACTTTTCGCACTTGTGTTGGTGCAGGAAACCACTTTTGCACTTGTATTAGTGTGGAAAAACCACTTTTGGCACTTGTGTTAGTGTTGAAAAACCACTTTTGGCACTTGTGTTAGTGTTGAAAAACCACTTTTCGCACTTGTGTTGGTGCAGGAAACCACTTTTGCACTTGCATTAGTGTGGAAAAACCACTTTCGCACTTGTGTTAGTGTTGAAAAACCACTTTTCGCACTTGTGTTAGTGTTGAAAAACCACTTTTCGCACTTGTGTTAGTGTGGAAAAACCACTTTTCGCACTTGTGTTGGTGTTGAAAAACCACTTTTTGCACTTGTGTTGTTGCAGGAAACCACTTTTGCACTTGTATTAGTGTGGAAAAAACACTTTTCGCACTTGTGTTAGTGTTGAAAAACCACCTTTCGCACTTGTGTTGGTGCAGGAAACCACTTTTGCACTTGTATTAGTGTGGAAAACCACATTTCGCACTTGCGTTAGTGTTGAAAAACCACTTTTCGCACGTGTGTTAGTGTTGAAAAACCACTTTTCGCACTTGTTTTAGTGTTGAAAAACCACTTTTTGCACTTGTGTTAGTGTTGAAAAACCACTTTTCGCACTTGTGTTGGTGCAGGAAACCACTTTTGCACTTGTATTAGTGTGGAAAAACCACTTTTCACACTTGTGTTAGTGTTGAAAAACCACTTTTTGCACTTGTGTTAGTGTTGAAAAACCACTTTTTGCACTTGTGTTAGTGTTGAAAAACCACTTCTCGCACTTGTGTTGGTGCAGGAAACCACTTTTGCATTTGTATTAGTGTGGAAAAAACACTTTTTGCACTTGTGATAGTGTTGAAAAACCACTTTTCGCACTTGTGTTAGTGTTGAAAAACCACTTTTCGCACTTGTGTTGGTGCAGGAAACCACTTTTGCACTTGTATTAGTGTGGAAAAAACACTTTTGGCACTTGTGTTAGTGTTGAAAAACCACTTTTGGCACTTGTGTTAGTGTTGAAAAACCACTTTTCGCATTGTGTTAGTGTTGAAAAACCACTTTTCGCACTTGTGTTAGTGGTGAAAAACCACTTTTTGCACTTGTGTTGGTGCAGGAAACCACTTTTGCACTTGTATTAGTGTGGAAAAAACACTTTTTGCACTTGTGATAGTGTTGAAAAACCACTTTTCGCACTTGTGTTGGTGTTGAAAAACCACTTTTCGCACTTGTGTTGTGAGGAAACCACTTTTGCACTTGTATTAGTGTGGAAAAACCACTTTTCGCACTTGTGTTAGTGTTGAAAAACCACTTTTCGCACTTGTGTTAGTGTTGAAAAACCACTTTTCGCACTTGTGTTGGTGCAGGAAACCACTTTTGCACTTGTATTAGTGTGGAAAAAACACTTTTTGCACTTGTGATAGTGTTGAAAAACCACTTTTCGCACTTGTGTTAGTGTTGAAAAACCACTTTTCGCACTTGTGTTGGTGCAGGAAACCACTTTTGCACTTGTATTAGTGTGGAAAAACCACTTTTGGCACTTGTGTTAGTGTTGAAAAACCACTTTTGGCACTTGTGTTAGTGTTGAAAAACCACTTTTCGCACTTGTGTTAGTGTGGAAAAACCACTTTTCGCACTTGTGTTGGTGCAGGAAACCACTTTTGCACTTGTATTAGTGTGGAAAAAACACTTTTTGCACTTGTGATAGTGTTGAAAAACCACTTTTCGCACTTGTGTTGGTGCAGGAAACCACTTTTGCACTTGTATTAGTGTGGAAAAAACACTTTTTGCACTTGTGATAGTGTTGAAAAACCACTTTTCGCACTTGTGTTAGTGTTGAAAAACCACTTTTCGCACTTGTGTTGGTGCAGGAAACCACTTTTGCACTTGTATTAGTGTGGAAAAACCACTTTTCGCACTTATGTTAGTGTTGAAAAACCACTTTTCGCACGTGTGTTAGTGTTGAAAAACCACTTTTCGCACTTGTTTTAGTGTTGAAAATCCCACATTTCGCACTTGTGTTAGTGTTGAAAAACCACTTTTCGCACTTGTGTTGGTGCAGGAAACCACTTTTGCACTTGTATTAGTGTGGAAAAACCACTTTTCGCACTTGTGTTAGTGTTGAAAAACCACTTTTTGCACTTGTGTTGGTGCAGGAAACCACTTTTGCACTTGTATTAGTGTGGAAAAAACACTTTTTGCACTTGTGATAGTGTTGAAAAACCACTTTTCGCACTTGTGTTGGTGTTGAAAAACCACTTTTCGCACTTATGTTGGTGCAGGAAACCACTTTTGCACTTGTATTAGTGTGGAAAAACCACTTTTCGCACTTGTGTTAGTGTTGAAAAACCACTTTTCGCACTTGTGTTAGTGTTGAAAAACCACTTTTCGCACTTGTGTTGGTGCAGGAAACCACTTTTGCACTTGTATTAGTGTGGAAAAAACACTTTTCACACTTGTGTCAGTGTTGAAAAACCACTTTTCGCACTTGTGTTAGTGTTGAAAAACCACTTTTCGCACTTGTGTTGGTGCAGGAAACCACTTTTGCACCTGTATTAGTGTGGAAAAAACACTTTTTTCGCACTTGTGTTGGTGTTGAAAACCACTTTTCGCGCTTGTGTTAGTGTTGAAAAACCACTTTTCGCACTTGTGTTGGTGCAGGAAACCACTTTTGCACTTACATTAGTGTGGAAAAACCACTTTCGCACTTGTGTTAGTGTTGAAAAACCACTTTTCGCACTTGTGTTAGTGTTGAAAAACCACTTTTCGCACTTGTGTTAGTGTGGAAAAACCACTTTTCGCACTTGTGTTGGTGTTGAAAAACCACTTTTCGCACTTGTGTTGTTGCAGGAAACCACTTTTGCACTTGTATTAGTGTGGAAAAAACACTTTTAGCACTTGTGTTAGTGTTGAAAAACCACCTTTCGCACTTGTGTTGGTGCAGGAAACCACTTTTGCACTTGTATTAGTGTGGAAAAACCACTTTTCGCACTTGTGTTAGTGTTGAAAAACCACTTTTCGCACGTGTGTTAGTGTTGAAAAACCACTTTTCGCACTTGTTTTAGTGTTGAAAAACCACTTTTTGCACTTGTGTTAGTGTTGAAAAACCACTTTTCGCACTTGTGTTGGTGCAGGAAACCACTTTTGCGCTTGTATTAGTGTGGAAAAACCACTTTTCGCACTTGTGTTAGTGTTGAAAAACCACCTTTTGCACTTGTGTTAGTGTTGAAAAACCACTTTTCGCACTTGTGTTAGTGTTGAAAAACCACCTCTCGCACTTGTGTTGGTGCAGGAAACCACTTTTGCACTTGTATTAGTGTGGAAAAAACACTTTTTGCACTTGCGATAGTGTTCAAAAACCACTTTTCGCACTTGTGTTAGTGTTGAAAAACCACTTTTCTCACTTGTGTTGGTGCAGGAAACCACTTTTGCACTTGTATTAGTGTGGAAAAAACACTTTTCGCACTTGTGTTAGTGTTGAAAAACCACTTTTCGCACTTGTGTTAGTGTTGAAAAACCACTTTTTGCACTTGTGTTAGTGTTGAAAAACCACTTTTCGCACTTGTGTTAGTGTTGAAAAACCACTTTTCGCACTTGTGTTGGTGCAGGAAACCACTTTTGCACTTGTATTAGTGTGGAAAAAACACTTTTTGCGCTTGCGATAGTGTTCAAAAACCACTTTTCGCACTTGTGTTAGTGTTGAAAAACCACTTTTCTCACTTGTGTTGGTGCAGGAAACCACTTTTGCACTTGTATTAGTGTGGAAAAACCACTTTTCGCACTTGTGTTAGTGTTGAAAAACCACTTTTCGCACATGTGTTAGTGTTGAAAAACCACTTTTCGCACTTGTTTTAGTGTTGAAAAACCACTTTTTGCACTTGTGTTAGTGTTGAAAAACCACTTTTCGCACTTGTGTTGGTGCAAGAAACCACTTTTGCACTTGCAATAGTGTGGAAAACCACTTTCGCACTTGTGTTAGTGTTGAAAAACCACTTTTCGCACTTGTGTTAGTGTTGAAAAACCACTTTTCACACTTGTGTTAGTGTGGAAAAACCACTTTTCGCACTTGTGTTGGTGCAGGAAACCACTTTTGCACTTGTATTAGTGTGGAAAAAACACTTTTTGCACTTGTGATAGTGTTGAAAAACCACTTTTCGCACTTGTGTTGGTGCAGGAAACCACTTTTGCACTTGTATTAGTGTGGAAAAAACACTTTTTGCACTTGTGATAGTGTTGAAAAACCACTTTTCGCACTTGTGTTAGTGTTGAAAAACCACTTTTCGCACTTGTGTTGGTGCAGGAAACCACTTTTGCACTTGTATTAGTGTGGAAAAACCACTTTTCGCACTTGTGTTAGTGTTGAAAAACCACTTTTCGCACATGTGTTAGTGTTCAAAAACCACTTTTCGCACTTGTTTTAGTGTTGAAAAACCACATTTTGCACTTGTGTTAGTGTTGAAAAACCACTTTTCGCACTTGTGTTGGTGCAGGAAACCACTTTTGCACTTGTATTAGTGTGGAAAAACCACTTTTCGCACTTGTGTTAGTGTTGAAAAACCACTTTTCGCACTTGTGTTAGTGTTGAAAAACCACATTTTGCACTTGTGTTGGTGCAGGAAACCACTTTTGCACTTGTATTAGTGTGGAAAAAACACTTTTTGCACTTGTGATAGTGTTGAAAAACCACTTTTCGCACTTGTGTTGGTGTTGAAAAACCACTTTTCGCACTTGTGTTGGTGCAGGAAACCACTTTTGCACTTGTATTAGTGTGGAAAAACCACTTTTCGCACTTGTGTTAGTGTTGAAAAACCACTTTTCGCACTTGTGTTAGTGTTGAAAAACCACTTTTCGCACTTGTGTTGGTGCAGGAAACCACTTTTGCACTTGTATTAGTGTGGAAAAAACACTTTTCGCACTTGTGTCAGTGTTGAAAACCCACTTTTCGCACTTGTGTTAGTGTTGAAAAACCACTTTTCGCACTTGTGTTGGTGCAGGAAACCACTTTTGCACCTGTATTAGTGTGGAAAAAACACTTTTTGCACTTGTGATAGTGTTGAAAAACCACTTTTCGCGCTTGTGTTAGTGTTGAAAAACCACTTTTCGCACTTGTGTTGGTGCAGGAAACCACTTTTGCACTTGCATTAGTGTGGAAAAACCACTTTCGCACTTGTGTTAGTGTTGAAAAACCACTTTTCGCACTTGTGTTAGTGTTGAAAAACCACTTTTCGCACTTGTGTTAGTGTGGAAAAACCACTTTTCGCACTTGTGTTGGTGTTGAAAAACCACTTTTTGCACTTGTGTAGTTGCAGGAAACCACTTTTGCACTTGTATTAGTGTGGAAAAAACACTTTTCGCACTTGTGTTAGTGTTGAAAAACCACTTTTTGCACTTGTGTAGTTGCAGGAAACCACTTTTGCACTTGTATTAGTGTGGAAAAACCACATTTTGCACTTGTGTTAGTGTTGAAAAACCACTTTTCGCACGTGTGTTAGTGTTGAAAAACCACTTTTCGCACTTGTTTTAGTGTTGAAAAACCACTTTTTGCACTTGTGTTAGTGTTGAAAAACCACTTTTCGCACTTGTGTTGGTGCAGGAAACCACTTTTGCACTTGTATTAGTGTGGAAAAACCACTTTTCGCACTTGTGTTAGTGTTGAAAAACCACTTTTTGCACTTGTGTTAGTGTTGAAAAACCACTTTTCGCACTTGTGTTAGTGTTGAAAAACCACCTCTCGCACTTGTGTTGGTGCAGGAAACCACTTTTGCACTTGTATTAGTGTGGAAAAAACACTTTTTGCACTTGTGATAGTGTTGAAAAACCACTTTTCGCACTTGTGTTAGTGTTGAAAAACCACATTTCGCACTTGTGTTGGTGCAGGAAACCACTTTTGCACTTGTATTGGTGTGGAAAAAACACTTTTGGCACTTGTGTTAGTGTTGAAAAACCACTTTTGGCACTTGTGTTAGTGTTGAAAAACCACTTTTCGCACTTGTGTTAGTGTTGAAAAACCACTTTTCGCACTTGTGTTAGTGGTGAAAAACCACTTTTTGCACTTGTGTTGGTGCAGGAAACCACTTTTGCACTTGTATTAGTGTGGAAAAAACACTTTTTGCACTTGTGATAGTGTTGAAAAACCACTTTTCGCACTTGTGTTGATGTTGAAAAACCACTTTTCGCACTTGTGTTGGTGCAGGAAACCACTTTTGCACTTGTATTAGTGTGGAAAAACCACTTTTCGCACTTGTGTTAGTGTTGAAAAACCACTTTTCGCACTTGTGTTAGTGTTGAAAAACCACTTTTCGCACTTGTGTTGGTGCAGGAAACCACTTTTGCACTTGTATTAGTGTGGAAAAAACACTTTTTGCACTTGTGATAGTGTTGAAAAACCACTTTTCGCACTTGTGTTAGTGTTGAAAAACCACTTTTCGCACTTGTGTTGGTGCAGGAAACCACTTTTGCACTTGTATTAGTGTGGAAAAATCACTTTTGGCACTTGTGTTAGTGTTGAAAAACCACTTTTGGCACTTGTGTTAGTGTTGAAAAACCACTTTTCGCACTTGTGTTAGTGTGGAAAAACCACTTTTCGCACTTGTGTTGGTAGAGGAAACCACTTTTGCACTTGTATTAGTGTGGAAAAAACACTTTTTGCACTTGTGATAGTGTTGAAAAACCACTTTTCGCACTTGTGTTGGTGCAGGAAACCACTTTTGCACTTGTATTAGTGTGGAAAAAACACTTTTTGCACTTGTGATAGTGTTGAAAAACCACTTTTCGCACTTGTGTTAGTGTTGAAAAACCACTTTTCGCACTTGTGTTGGTGCAGGAAACCACTTTTGCACTTGTATTAGTGTGGAAAAACCACTTTTCGCACTTATGTTAGTGTTGAAAAACCACTTTTCGCACGTGTGTTAGTGTTGAAAAACCACTTTTCGCACTTGTTTTAGTGTTGAAAATCCCACATTTCGCACTTGTGTTAGTGTTGAAAAACCACTTTTCGCACTTGTGTTGGTGCAGGAAACCACTTTTGCACTTGTATTAGTGTGGAAAAACCACTTTTCGCACTTGTGTTAGTGTTGAAAAACCACTTTTCGCACTTGTGTTAGTGTTGAAAAACCACTTTTTGCACTTGTGTTGGTGCAGGAAACCACTTTTGCACTTGTATTAGTGTGGAAAAAACACTTTTTGCACTTGTGATAGTGTTGAAAAACCACTTTTCGCACTTGTGTTGGTGTTGAAAAACCACTTTTCGCACTTATGTTGGTGCAGGAAACCACTTTTGCACTTGTATTAGTGTGGAAAAACCACTTTTCGCACTTGTGTTAGTGTTGAAAAACCACTTTTCGCACTTGTGTTAGTGTTGAAAAACCACTTTTCGCACTTGTGTTGGTGCAGGAAACCACTTTTGCACTTGTATTAGTGTGGAAAAAACACTTTTCGCACTTGTGTCAGTGTTGAAAAACCACTTTTCGCACTTGTGTTAGTGTTGAAAAACCACTTTTCGCACTTGTGTTGGTGCAGGAAACCACTTTTGCACCTGTATTAGTGTGGAAAAAACACTTTTTGCACTTGTGATAGTGTTGAAAAACCACTTTTCGCGCTTGTGTTAGTGTTGAAAAACCACTTTTCACACTTGTGTTGGTGCAGGAAACCACTTTTGCACTTGCATTAGTGTGGAAAAACCACTTTCACACTTGTGTTAGTGTTGAAAAACCACTTTTCGCACTTGTGTTAGTGTTGAAAAACCACTTTTCGCACTTGTGTTAGTGTGGAAAAACCACTTTTCGCACTTGTGTTGGTGTTGAAAAACCACTTTTCGCACTTGTGTTGTTGCAGGAAACCACTTTTGCACTTGTATTAGTGTGGAAAAAACACTTTTCGCACTTGTGTTAGTGTTGAAAAACCACCTTTCGCACTTGTGTTGGTGCAGGAAACCACTTTTGCACTTGTATTAGTGTGGAAAAACCACTTTTCGCACTTGTGTTAGTGTTGAAAAACCACTTTTCGCACGTGTGTTAGTGTTGAAAAACCACTTTTCGCACTTGTTTTAGTGTTGAAAAACCACTTTTTGCACTTGTGTTAGTGTTGAAAAACCACTTTTCGCACTTGTGTTGGTGCAGGAAACCACTTTTGCGCTTGTATTAGTGTGGAAAAACCACTTTTCGCACTTGTGTTAGTGTTGAAAAACCACCTTTTGCACTTGTGTTAGTGTTGAAAAACCACTTTTCGCACTTGTGTTAGTGTTGAAAAACCACCTCTCGCACTTGTGTTGGTGCAGGAAACCACTTTTGCACTTGTATTAGTGTGGAAAAAACACTTTTTGCACTTGCGATAGTGTTCAAAAACCACTTTTCGCACTTGTGTTAGTGTTGAAAAACCACTTTTCTCACTTGTGTTGGTGCAGGAAACCACTTTTGCACTTGTATTAGTGTGGAAAAACCACTTTTCGCACTTGTGTTAGTGTTGAAAAACCACTTTTCGCACGTGTGTTAGTGTTGAAAAACCACTTTTCGCACTTGTTTTAGTGTTGAAAAACCACTTTTTGCACTTGTGTTAGTGTTGAAAAACCACTTTTCGCACTTGTGTTGGTGCAAGAAACCACTTTTGCACTTGCATTAGTGTGGAAAACCACTTTCGCACTTGTGTTAGTGTTGAAAAACCACTTTTCGCACTTGTGTTAGTGTTGAAAAACCACTTTTCACACTTGTGTTAGTGTGGAAAAACCACTTTTCGCACTTGTGTTGGTGCAAGAAACCACTTTTGCACTTGTATTAGTGTGGAAAAACCACTTTTTGCACTTGTGTAGTTGCAGGAAACCACTTTTGCACTTGTATTAGTGTGGAAAAACCACATTTTGCACTTGTGTTAGTGTTGAAAAACCACTTTTCGCACGTGTGTTAGTGTTGAAAAACCACTTTTCGCACTTGTTTTAGTGTTGAAAAACCACTTTTTGCACTTGTGTTAGTGTTGAAAAACCACTTTTCGCACTTGTGTTGGTGCAGGAAACCACTTTTGCACTTGTATTAGTGTGGAAAAACCACTTTTCGCACGTGTGTTAGTGTTGAAAAACCACTTTTCGCACTTGTTTTAGTGTTGAAAAACCACTTTTCGCACTTGTGTTAGTGTTGAAAAACCACTGCTCGCACTTGTGTTGGTGCAGGAAACCACTTTTGCACTTGTATTAGTGTGGAAAAAACACTTTTTGCACTTGTGATAGTGTTGAAAAACCACTTTTCGCACTTGTGTTAGTGTTGAAAAACCACATTTCGCACTTGTGTTGGTGCAGGAAACCACTTTTGCACTTGTATTGGTGTGGAAAAAACACTTTTGGCACTTGTGTTAGTGTTGAAAAACCACTTTTGGCACTTGTGTTAGTGTTGAAAAACCACTTTTCGCACTTGTGTTAGTGTTGAAAAACCACTTTTCGCACTTGTGTTAGTGGTGAAAAACCACTTTTTGCACTTGTGTTGGTGCAGGAAACCACTTTTGCACTTGTATTAGTGTGGAAAAAACACTTTTTGCACTTGTGATAGTGTTGAAAAACCACTTTTCGCACTTGTGTTGGTGTTGAAAAACCACTTTTCGCACTTGTGTTGGTGCAGGAAACCACTTTTGCACTTGTATTAGTGTGGAAAAACCACTTTTCGCACTTGTGTTAGTGTTGAAAAACCACTTTTCGCACTTGTGTTAGTGTTGAAAAACCACTTTTCGCACTTGTGTTGGTGCAGGAAACCACTTTTGCACTTGTATTAGTGTGGAAAAAACACTTTTTGCACTTGTGATAGTGTTGAAAAACCACTTTTCGCACTTGTGTTAGTGTTGAAAAACCACTTTTCGCACTTGTGTTGGTGCAGGAAACCACTTTTGCACTTGTATTAGTGTGGAAAAATCACTTTTGGCACTTGTGTTAGTGTTGAAAAACCACTTTTGGCACTTGTGTTAGTGTTGAAAAACCACTTTTCGCACTTGTTTTAGTGTTGAAAAACCACTTTTCGCACTTGTGTTGGTGTTGAAAAACCACTTTTCGCACTTGTGTTGGTGCAGGAAACCACTTTTGCACTTGTATTAGTGTGGAAAAACCACTTTTCGCACTTGTGTTAGTGTTGAAAGACCACTTTTCGCACTTGTGTTGGTGCAGGAAACCACTTTTGCACTTGTATTAGTGTGGAAAAACCACATTTTGCACTTGTGTTAGTGTTGAAAAACCACTTTTCGCACGTGTGTTAGTGTTGAAAAACCACTTTTCGCACTTGTTTTAGTGTTGAAAAACCACTTTTTGCACTTGTGTTAGTGTTGAAAAACCACTTTTCGCACTTGTGTTGGTGCAGGAAACCACTTTTGCACTTGTATTAGTGTGGAAAAACCACTTTTCGCACTTGTGTTAGTGTTGAAAAACCACTTTTTGCACTTGTGTTAGTGTTGAAAAACCACTTTTCGCACTTGTGTTAGTGTTGAAAAACCACTTCTCGCACTTGTGTTGGTGCAGGAAACCACTTTTGCACTTGTATTAGTGTGGAAAAAACACTTTTTGCACTTGTGATAGTGTTGAAAAACCACTTTTCGCACTTGTGTTAGTGTTGAAAAACCACATTTCGCACTTGTGTTGGTGCAGGAAACCACTTTTGCACTTGTATTGGTGTGGAAAAAACACTTTTGGCACTTGTGTTAGTGTTGAAAAACCACTTTTGGCACTTGTGTTAGTGTTGAAAAACCACTTTTCGCACTTGTGTTAGTGTTGAAAAACCACTTTTCGCACTTGTGTTAGTGGTGAAAAACCACTTTTTGCACTTGTGTTGGTGCAGGAAACCACTTTTGCACTTGTATTAGTGTGGAAAAAACACTTTTTGCACTTGTGATAGTGTTGAAAAACCACTTTTCGCACTTGTGTTGGTGTTGAAAAACCACTTTTCGCACTTGTGTTGGTGCAGGAAACCACTTTTGCACTTGTATTAGTGTGGAAAAACCACTTTTCGCACTTGTGTTAGTGTTGAAAAACCACTTTTCGCACTTGTGTTAGTGTTGAAAAACCACTTTTCGCACTTGTGTTGGTGCAGGAAACCACTTTTGCACTTGTATTAGTGTGGAAAAAACACTTTTTGCACTTGTGATAGTGTTGAAAAACCACTTTTCGCACTTGTGTTAGTGTTGAAAAACCACTTTTCGCACTTGTGTTGGTGCAGGAAACCACTTTTGCACTTGTATTAGTGTGGAAAAATCACTTTTGGCACTTGTGTTAGTGTTGAAAAACCACTTTTGGCACTTGTGTTAGTGTTGAAAAACCACTTTTCGCACTTGTGTTAGTGTGGAAAAACCACTTTTCGCACTTGTGTTGTTGCAGGAAACCACTTTTGCACTTGTATTAGTGTGGAAAAAACACTTTTAGCACTTGTGTTAGTGTTGAAAAACCACCTTTCGCACTTGTGTTGGTGCAGGAAACCACTTTTGCACTTGTATTAGTGTGGAAAAACCACTTTTCGCACTTGTGTTAGTGTTGAAAAACCACTTTTCGCACGTGTGTTAGTGTTGAAAAACCACTTTTCGCACTTGTTTTAGTGTTGAAAAACCACTTTTTGCACTTGTGTTAGTGTTGAAAAACCACTTTTCGCACTTGTGTTGGTGCAGGAAACCACTTTTGCGCTTGTATTAGTGTGGAAAAACCACTTTTCGCACTTGTGTTAGTGTTGAAAAACCACCTTTTGCACTTGTGTTAGTGTTGAAAAACCACTTTTCGCACTTGTGTTAGTGTTGAAAAACCACCTCTCGCACTTGTGTTGGTGCAGGAAACCACTTTTGCACTTGTATTAGTGTGGAAAAAACACTTTTTGCACTTGCGATAGTGTTCAAAAACCACTTTTCGCACTTGTGTTAGTGTTGAAAAACCACTTTTCTCACTTGTGTTGGTGCAGGAAACCACTTTTGCACTTGTATTAGTGTGGAAAAACCACTTTTCGCACTTGTGTTATTGTTGAAAAACCACTTTTCGCACTTGTGTTAGTGTTGAAAAACCACTTTTTGCACTTGTGTTAGTGTTGAAAAACCACTTTTCGCACTTGTGTTAGTGTTGAAAAACCACTTCTCGCACTTGTGTTGGTGCAGGAAACCACTTTTGCACTTGTATTAGTGTGGAAAAAACACTTTTCGCACTTGTGTCAGTGTTGAAAACCCACTTTTCGCACTTGTGTTAGTGTTGAAAAACCACTTTTCGCACTTGTGTTGGTGCAGGAAACCACTTTTGCACCTGTATTAGTGTGGAAAAAACACTTTTTGCACTTGTGATAGTGTTGAAAAACCACTTTTCGCGCTTGTGTTAGTGTTGAAAAACCACTTTTCGCACTTGTGTTGGTGCAGGAAACCACTTTTGCACTTGCATTAGTGTGGAAAAACCACTTTCGCACTTGTGTTAGTGTTGAAAAACCACTTTTCGCACTTGTGTTAGTGTTGAAAAACCACTTTTCGCACTTGTGTTAGTGTGGAAAAACCACTTTTCGCACTTGTGTTGGTGTTGAAAAACCACTTTTTGCACTTGTGTAGTTGCAGGAAACCACTTTTGCACTTGTATTAGTGTGGAAAAAACACTTTTCGCACTTGTGTTAGTGTTGAAAAACCACTTTTTGCACTTGTGTAGTTGCAGGAAACCACTTTTGCACTTGTATTAGTGTGGAAAAACCACATTTTGCACTTGTGTTAGTGTTGAAAAACCACTTTTCGCACGTGTGTTAGTGTTGAAAAACCACTTTTCGCACTTGTTTTAGTGTTGAAAAACCACTTTTTGCACTTGTGTTAGTGTTGAAAAACCACTTTTCGCACTTGTGTTGGTGCAGGAAACCACTTTTGCACTTGTATTAGTGTGGAAAAACCACTTTTCGCACTTGTGTTAGTGTTGAAAAACCACTTTTTGCACTTGTGTTAGTGTTGAAAAACCACTTTTCGCACTTGTGTTAGTGTTGAAAAACCACTTCTCGCACTTGTGTTGGTGCAGGAAACCACTTTTGCACTTGTATTAGTGTGGAAAAAACACTTTTTGCACTTGTGATAGTGTTGAAAAACCACTTTTCGCACTTGTGTTAGTGTTGAAAAACCACATTTCGCACTTGTGTTGGTGCAGGAAACCACTTTTGCACTTGTATTGGTGTGGAAAAAACACTTTTGGCACTTGTGTTAGTGTTGAAAAACCACTTTTGGCACTTGTGTTAGTGTTGAAAAACCACTTTTCGCACTTGTGTTAGTGTTGAAAAACCACTTTTCGCACTTGTGTTAGTGGTGAAAAACCACTTTTTGCACTTGTGTTGGTGCAGGAAACCACTTTTGCACTTGTATTAGTGTGGAAAAAACACTTTTTGCACTTGTGATAGTGTTGAAAAACCACTTTTCGCACTTGTGTTGGTGTTGAAAAACCACTTTTCGCACTTGTGTTGGTGCAGGAAACCACTTTTGCACTTGTATTAGTGTGGAAAAACCACTTTTCGCACTTGTGTTAGTGTTGAAAAACCACTTTTCGCACTTGTGTTAGTGTTGAAAAACCACTTTTCGCACTTGTGTTGGTGCAGGAAACCACTTTTGCACTTGTATTAGTGTGGAAAAAACACTTTTTGCACTTGTGATAGTGTTGAAAAACCACTTTTCGCACTTGTGTTAGTGTTGAAAAACCACTTTTCGCACTTGTGTTGGTGCAGGAAACCACTTTTGCACTTGTATTAGTGTGGAAAAATCACTTTTGGCACTTGTGTTAGTGTTGAAAAACCACTTTTGGCACTTGTGTTAGTGTTGAAAAACCACTTTTCGCACTTGTGTTAGTGTGGAAAAACCACTTTTCGCACTTGTGTTGGTGCAGGAAACCACTTTTGCACTTGTATTAGTGTGGAAAAAACACTTTTTGCACTTGTGATAGTGTTGAAAAACCACTTTTCGCACTTGTGTTGGTGCAGGAAACCACTTTTGCACTTGTATTAGTGTGGAAAAAACACTTTTTGCACTTGTGATAGTGTTGAAAAACCACTTTTCGCACTTGTGTTAGTGTTGAAAAACCACTTTTCGCACTTGTGTTGGTGCAGGAAACCACTTTTGCACTTGTATTAGTGTGGAAAAACCACTTTTCGCACTTATGTTAGTGTTGAAAAACCACTTTTCACACGTGTGTTAGTGTTGAAAAACCACTTTTCGCACTTGTTTTAGTGTTGAAAATCCCACATTTCGCACTTGTGTTAGTGTTGAAAAACCACTTTTCGCACTTGTGTTGGTGCAGGAAACCACTTTTGCACTTGTATTAGTGTGGAAAAACCACTTTTCGCACTTGTGTTAGTGTTGAAAAACCACTTTTCGCACTTGTGTTAGTGTTGAAAAACCACTTTTTGCACTTGTGTTGGTGCAGGAAACCACTTTTGCACTTGTATTAGTGTGGAAAAAACACTTTTTGCACTTGTGATAGTGTTGAAAAACCACTTTTCGCACTTGTGTTGGTGTTGAAAAACCACTTTTCGCACTTATGTTGGTGCAGGAAACCACTTTTGCACTTGTATTAGTGTGGAAAAACCACTTTTCGCACTTGTGTTAGTGTTGAAAAACCACTTTTCGCACTTGTGTTAGTGTTGAAAAACCACTTTTCGCACTTGTGTTGGTGCAGGAAACCACTTTTGCACTTGTATTAGTGTGGAAAAAACACTTTTCGCACTTGTGTCAGTGTTGAAAAACCACTTTTCGCACTTGTGTTAGTGTTGAAAAACCACTTTTCGCACTTGTGTTGGTGCAGGAAACCACTTTTGCACCTGTATTAGTGTGGAAAAAACACTTTTTGCACTTGTGATAGTGTTGAAAAACCACTTTTCGCGCTTGTGTTAGTGTTGAAAAACCACTTTTCACACTTGTGTTGGTGCAGGAAACCACTTTTGCACTTGCATTAGTGTGGAAAAACCACTTTCACACTTGTGTTAGTGTTGAAAAACCACTTTTCGCACTTGTGTTAGTGTTGAAAAACCACTTTTCGCACTTGTGTTAGTGTGGAAAAACCACTTTTCGCACTTGTGTTGGTGTTGAAAAACCACTTTTCGCACTTGTGTTGTTGCAGGAAACCACTTTTGCACTTGTATTAGTGTGGAAAAAACACTTTTCGCACTTGTGTTAGTGTTGAAAAACCACCTTTCGCACTTGTGTTGGTGCAGGAAACCACTTTTGCACTTGTATTAGTGTGGAAAAACCACTTTTCGCACTTGTGTTAGTGTTGAAAAACCACTTTTCGCACGTGTGTTAGTGTTGAAAAACCACTTTTCGCACTTGTTTTAGTGTTGAAAAACCACTTTTTGCACTTGTGTTAGTGTTGAAAAACCACTTTTCGCACTTGTGTTGGTGCAGGAAACCACTTTTGCGCTTGTATTAGTGTGGAAAAACCACTTTTCGCACTTGTGTTAGTGTTGAAAAACCACCTTTTGCACTTGTGTTAGTGTTGAAAAACCACTTTTCGCACTTGTGTTAGTGTTGAAAAACCACTTCTCGCACTTGTGTTGGTGCAGGAAACCACTTTTGCACTTGTATTAGTGTGGAAAAAACACTTTTTGCACTTGCGATAGTGTTCAAAAACCACTTTTCGCACTTGTGTTAGTGTTGAAAAACCACTTTTCTCACTTGTGTTGGTGCAGGAAACCACTTTTGCACTTGTATTAGTGTGGAAAAACCACTTTTCGCACTTGTGTTAGTGTTGAAAAACCACTTTTCGCACGTGTGTTAGTGTTGAAAAACCACTTTTCGCACTTGTTTTAGTGTTGAAAAACCACTTTTTGCACTTGTGTTAGTGTTGAAAAACCACTTTTCGCACTTGTGTTGGTGCAAGAAACCACTTTTGCACTTGCATTAGTGTGGAAAACCACTTTCGCACTTGTGTTAGTGTTGAAAAACCACTTTTCGCACTTGTGTTAGTGTTGAAAAACCACTTTTCACACTTGTGTTAGTGTGGAAAAACCACTTTTCGCACTTGTGTTGGTGCAGGAAACCACTTTTGCACTTGTATTAGTGTGGAAAAACCACTTTTTGCACTTGTGTAGTTGCAGGAAACCACTTTTGCACTTGTATTAGTGTGGAAAAACCACATTTTGCACTTGTGTTAGTGTTGAAAAACCACTTTTCGCACGTGTGTTAGTGTTGAAAAACCACTTTTCGCACTTGTTTTAGTGTTGAAAAACCACTTTTTGCACTTGTGTTAGTGTTGAAAAACCACTTTTCGCACTTGTGTTGGTGCAGGAAACCACTTTTGCACTTGTATTAGTGTGGAAAAAACCACTTTTCGCACTTGTGTTAGTGTTGAAAAACCACTTTTTGCACTTGTGTTAGTGTTGAAAAACCACTTTTCGCACTTGTGTTAGTGTTGAAAAACCACTTTTCGCACTTGTGTTGGTGCAGGAAACCACTTTTGCACTTGTATTAGTGTGGAAAAAACACTTTTTGCACTTGTGATAGTGTTGAAAAACCACTTTTCGCACTTGTGTTAGTGTTGAAAAACCACATTTCGCACTTGTGTTGGTGCAGGAAACCACTTTTGCACTTGTATTGGTGTGGAAAAAACACTTTTGGCACTTGTGTTAGTGTTGAAAAACCACTTTTGGCACTTGTGTTAGTGTTGAAAAACCACTTTTCGCACTTGTGTTAGTGTTGAAAAACCACTTTTCGCACTTGTGTTAGTGGTGAAAAACCACTTTTTGCACTTGTGTTGGTGCAGGAAACCACTTTTGCACTTGTATTAGTGTGGAAAAAACACTTTTTGCACTTGTGATAGTGTTGAAAAACCACTTTTCGCACTTGTGTTGGTGTTGAAAAACCACTTTTCGCACTTGTGTTGGTGCAGGAAACCACTTTTGCACTTGTATTAGTGTGGAAAAACCACTTTTCGCACTTGTGTTAGTGTTGAAAAACCACTTTTCGCACTTGTGTTAGTGTTGAAAAACCACTTTTCGCACTTGTGTTGGTGCAGGAAACCACTTTTGCACTTGTATTAGTGTGGAAAAAACACTTTTTGCACTTGTGATAGTGTTGAAAAACCACTTTTCGCACTTGTGTTAGTGTTGAAAAACCACTTTTCGCACTTGTGTTGGTGCAGGAAACCACTTTTGCACTTGTATTAGTGTGGAAAAATCACTTTTGGCACTTGTGTTAGTGTTGAAAAACCACTTTTGGCACTTGTGTTAGTGTTGAAAAACCACTTTTCGCACTTGTGTTAGTGTGGAAAAACCACTTTTCGCACTTGTGTTGGTGCAGGAAACCACTTTTGCACTTGTATTAGTGTGGAAAAAACACTTTTTGCACTTGTGATAGTGTTGAAAAACCACTTTTCGCACTTGTGTTGGTGCAGGAAACCACTTTTGCACTTGTATTAGTGTGGAAAAAACACTTTTTGCACTTGTGATAGTGTTGAAAAACCACTTTTCGCACTTGTGTTAGTGTTGAAAAACCACTTTTCGCACTTGTGTTGGTGCAGGAAACCACTTTTGCACTTGTATTAGTGTGGAAAAACCACTTTTCGCACTTATGTTAGTGTTGAAAAACCACTTTTCGCACGTGTGTTAGTGTTGAAAAACCACTTTTCGCACTTGTTTTAGTGTTGAAAATCCCACATTTCGCACTTGTGTTAGTGTTGAAAAACCACTTTTCGCACTTGTGTTGGTGCAGGAAACCACTTTTGCACTTGTATTAGTGTGGAAAAACCACTTTTCGCACTTGTGTTAGTGTTGAAAAACCACTTTTCGCACTTGTGTTAGTGTTGAAAAACCACTTTTTGCACTTGTGTTGGTGCAGGAAACCACTTTTGCACTTGTATTAGTGTGGAAAAAACACTTTTTGCACTTGTGATAGTGTTGAAAAACCACTTTTCGCACTTGTGTTGGTGTTGAAAAACCACTTTTCGCACTTATGTTGGTGCAGGAAACCACTTTTGCACTTGTATTAGTGTGGAAAAACCACTTTTCGCACTTGTGTTAGTGTTGAAAAACCACTTTTCGCACTTGTGTTAGTGTTGAAAAACCACTTTTCGCACTTGTGTTGGTGCAGGAAACCACTTTTGCACTTGTATTAGTGTGGAAAAAACACTTTTCGCACTTGTGTCAGTGTTGAAAAACCACTTTTCGCACTTGTGTTAGTGTTGAAAAACCACTTTTCGCACTTGTGTTGGTGCAGGAAACCACTTTTGCACCTGTATTAGTGTGGAAAAAACACTTTTTGCACTTGTGATAGTGTTGAAAAACCACTTTTCGCGCTTGTGTTAGTGTTGAAAAACCACTTTTCACACTTGTGTTGGTGCAGGAAACCACTTTTGCACTTGCATTAGTGTGGAAAAACCACTTTCACACTTGTGTTAGTGTTGAAAAACCACTTTTCGCACTTGTGTTAGTGTTGAAAAACCACTTTTCGCACTTGTGTTAGTGTGGAAAAACCACTTTTCGCACTTGTGTTGGTGTTGAAAAACCACTTTTCGCACTTGTGTTGTTGCAGGAAACCACTTTTGCACTTGTATTAGTGTGGAAAAAACACTTTTCGCACTTGTGTTAGTGTTGAAAAACCACCTTTCGCACTTGTGTTGGTGCAGGAAACCACTTTTGCACTTGTATTAGTGTGGAAAAACCACTTTTCGCACTTGTGTTAGTGTTGAAAAACCACTTTTCGCACGTGTGTTAGTGTTGAAAAACCACTTTTCGCACTTGTTTTAGTGTTGAAAAACCACTTTTTGCACTTGTGTTAGTGTTGAAAAACCACTTTTCGCACTTGTGTTGGTGCAGGAAACCACTTTTGCGCTTGTATTAGTGTGGAAAAACCACTTTTCGCACTTGTGTTAGTGTTGAAAAACCACCTTTTGCACTTGTGTTAGTGTTGAAAAACCACTTTTCGCACTTGTGTTAGTGTTGAAAAACCACCTCTCGCACTTGTGTTGGTGCAGGAAACCACTTTTGCACTTGTATTAGTGTGGAAAAAACACTTTTTGCACTTGCGATAGTGTTCAAAAACCACTTTTCGCACTTGTGTTAGTGTTGAAAAACCACTTTTCTCACTTGTGTTGGTGCAGGAAACCACTTTTGCACTTGTATTAGTGTGGAAAAACCACTTTTCGCACTTGTGTTAGTGTTGAAAAACCACTTTTCGCACGTGTGTTAGTGTTGAAAAACCACTTTTCGCACTTGTTTTAGTGTTGAAAAACCACTTTTTGCACTTGTGTTAGTGTTGAAAAACCACTTTTCGCACTTGTGTTGGTGCAAGAAACCACTTTTGCACTTGCGTTAGTGTGGAAAACCACTTTCGCACTTGTGTTAGTGTTGAAAAACCACTTTTCGCACTTGTGTTAGTGTTGAAAAACCACTTTTCACACTTGTGTTAGTGTGGAAAAACCACTTTTCGCACTTGTGTTGGTGCAGGAAACCACTTTTGCACTTGTATTAGTGTGGAAAAAACACTTTTTGCACTTGTGATAGTGTTGAAAAACCACTTTTCGCACTTGTGTTGGTGCAGGAAACCACTTTTGCACTTGTATTAGTGTGGAAAAACCACTTTTCGCACTTGTGTTAATGTTGAAAAACCACTTTTTGCACTTGTGTTAGTGTTGAAAAACCACTTTTCGCACTTGTGTTAGTGTTGAAAAACCACTTCTCGCACTTGTGTTGGTGCAGGAAACCACTTTTGCACTTGTATTAGTGTGGAAAAAACACTTTTTGCACTTGTGATAGTGTTGAAAAACCACTTTTCGCACTTGTGTTAGTGTTGAAAAACCACTTTTCTCACTTGTGTTCGTGCAGGAAACCACTTTTACACTTGTATTAGTGTGGAAAAACCACTTTTCGCACTTGTGTTAGTGTTGAAAAACCACTTTTCGCACGTGTGTTCGTGTTGAAAAACCACTTTTCGCACTTGTGTTGGTGCAGGAAACCACTTTTGCACTTGTATTAGTGTGGAAAAAACACTTTTTGCACTTGTGATAGTGTTGAAAAACCACTTTTCGCACTTGGGTTGGTGCAGGAAACCACTTTTGCACTTGTATTAGTGTGGAAAAAACACTTTTTGCACTTGTGATAGTGTTGAAAAACCACTTTTCGCACTTGTGTTGGTGCAGGAAACCACTTTTGCACTTGTATTAGTGTGGAAAAACCACTTTTCGCACTTGTGTTAGTGTTGAAAAACCACTTTTTGCACTTGTGTTAGTGTTGAAAAACCACTTTTCGCACTTGTGTTAGTGTTGAAAAACCACTTCTCGCACTTGTGTTGGTGCAGGAAACCACTTTTGCACTTGTATTAGTGTGGAAAAAACACTTTTTGCACTTGCGATAGTGTTCAAAAACCACTTTTCGCACTTGTGTTAGTGTTGAAAAACCACTTTTCTCACTTGTGTTGGTGCAGGAAACCACTTTTGCACTTGTATTAGTGTGGAAAAACCACTTTTCGCACTTGTGTTAGTGTTGAAAAACCACTTTTCGCACGTGTGTTAGTGTTGAAAAACCACTTTTCGCACTTGTTTTAGTGTTGAAAAACCACTTTTTGCACTTGTGTTAGTGTTGAAAAACCACTTTACGCACTTGTGTTGGTGCAAGAAACCACTTTTGCACTTGCATTAGTGTGGAAAACCACTTTCGCACTTGTGTTAGTGTTGAAAAACCACTTTTCGCACTTGTGTTAGTGTTGAAAAACCACTTTTCACACTTGTGTTAGTGTGGAAAAACCACTTTTCGCACTTGTGTTGGTGCAGGAAACCACTTTTGCACTTGTATTAGTGTGGAAAAAACACTTTTTGCACTTGTGATAGTGTTGAAAAACCACTTTTCGCACTTGTGTTGGTGCAGGAAACCACTTTTGCACTTGTATTAGTGTGGAAAAAAACACTTTTTGCACTTGTGATAGTGTTGAAAAACCACTTTTCGTACTTGTGTTAGTGTTGAAAAACCACTTTTCGCACTTGTGTTGGTGCAGGAAACCACTTTTGCACTTGTATTAGTGTGGAAAAACCACTTTTCGCACTTGTGTTAGTGTTGAAAAACCACTTTTCGCACGTGTGTTAGTGTTCAAAAACCACTTTTCGCACTTGTTTTAGTGTTGAAAAACCACATTTTGCACTTGTGTTAGTGTTGAAAAACCACTTTTCGCACTTGTGTTGGTGCAGGAAACCACTTTTGCACTTGTATTAGTGTGGAAAAACCACTTTTCGCACTTGTGTTAGTATTGAAAAACCACTTTTCGCACTTGTGTTAGTGTTGAAAAACCACTTTTTGCACTTGTGTTGGTGCAGGAAACCACTTTTGCACTTGTATTAGTGTGGAAAAAACACTTTTTGCACTTGTGATAGTGTTGAAAAACCACTTTTCGCACTTGTGTTGGTGTTGAAAAACCACTTTTCGCACTTGTGTTGGTGCAGGAAACCACTTTTGCACTTGTATTAGTGTGGAAAAACCACTTTTCGCACTTGTGTTAGTGTTGAAAAACCACTTTTCGTAGTTGTGTTAGTGTTGAAAAACCACTTTTCGCACTTGTGTTGGTGCAGGAAACCACTTTTGCACTTGTATTAGTGTGGAAAAAACATTTTTCGCACTTGTGTCAGTGTTGAAAACCCACTTTTCGCACTTGTGTTAGTGTTGAAAAACCACTTTTCGCACTTGTGTTGGTGCAGGAAACCACTTTTGCACCTGTATTAGTGTGGAAAAAACACTTTTTGCACTTGTGATAGTGTTGAAAAACCACTTTTCGCGCTTGTGTTAGTGTTGAAAAACCACTTTTCGCACTTGTGTTGGTGCAGGAAACCACTTTTGCACTTGCATTAGTGTGGAAAAACCACTTTCGCACTTGTGTTAGTGTTGAAAAACCACTTTTCGCACTTGTGTTAGTGTTGAAAAACCACTTTTCGCACTTGTGTTAGTGTTGAAAAACCACTTTTCGCACTTGTGTTAGTGTGGAAAAACCACTTTTCGCACTTGTGTTGGTGTTGAAAAACCACTTTTTGCACTTGTGTTGTTGCAGGAAACCACTTTTGCACTTGTATTAGTGTGGAAAAAACACTTTTCGCACTTGTGTTAGTGTTGAAAAACCACCTTTCGCACTTGTGTTGGTGCAGGAAACCACTTTTGCACTTGTATTAGTGTGGAAAAACCACATTTCGCACTTGTGTTAGTGTTGAAAAACCACTTTTCGCACGTGTGTTAGTGTTGAAAAACCACTTTTCGCACTTGTTTTAGTGTTGAAAAACCACCTTTTGCACTTGTGTTAGTGTTGAAAAACCACTTTTCGCACTTGTGTTGGTGCAGGAAACCACTTTTGCACTTGTATTAGTGTGGAAAAACCACTTTTCGCACTTGTGTTAGTGTTGAAAAACCACTTTTTGCACTTGTGTTAGTGTTGAAAAACCACTTTTCGCACCTGTGTTAGTGTTGAAAAACCACTTCTCGCACTTGTGTTGGTGCAGGAAACCACTTTTGCACTTGTATTAGTGTGGAAAAAACACTTTTTGCACTTGTGATAGTGTTGAAAAACCACTTTTCGCACTTGTGTTAGTGTTGAAAAACCACTTTTCTCACTTGTGTTCATGCAGGAAACCACTTTTGCACTTGTATTAGTGTGGAAAAACCACTTTTCGCACTTGTGTTAGTGTTGAAAAACCACTTTTCGCACGTGTGTTAGTGTTGAAAAACCACTTTTCGCACTTGTTTTAGTGTTGAAAAACCACTTTTTGCACTTGTGTTAGTGTTGAAAAACCACTTTTCGCACTTGTGTTGGTGCAGGAAACCACTTTTGCACTTGCATTCGTGTGGAAAACCACTTTCGCACTTGTGTTAGTGTTGAAAAACCACTTTTTGCACTTGTGTTGGTGCAGGAAACCACTTTTGCACTTGTATTAGTGTTGAAAAACCACTTTTCGCACTTGTGTTAGTGTTGAAAAACCACTTTTCGCACTTGTGTTAGTGTTGAAAAACCACTTTTCGCACTTGTGTTGGTGCAGGAAACCACTTTTGCACTTGTATTAGTGTGGAAAAACCACTTTTCGCACTTATGTTAGTGTTGAAAAACCACTTTTCGCACGTGTGTTAGTGTTGAAAAACCACTTTTCGCACTTGTTTTAGTGTTGAAAATCCCACATTTCGCACTTGTGTTGGTGCAGGAAACCACTTTTGCACTTGTATTAGTGTTGAAAAACCACTTTTCGCACTTGTGTTAGTGTTGAAAAACCACTTTTCGCACTTGTGTTAGTGGTGAAAAACCACTTTTTGCACTTGTGTTGGTGCAGGAAACCACTTTTGCACTTGTATTAGTGTGGAAAAAACACTTTTTGCAATCTTGATAGTGTTGAAAAACCACTTTTCGCACTTGTGTTGGTGCAGGAAACCACTTTTGCACTTGTATTAGTGTGGAAAAACCACTTTTCGCACTTGTGTTAGTGTTGAAAAACCACTTTTCGCACTTGTGTTAGTGTTGAAAAACCACTTTTCGCACTTGTGTTGGTGCAGGAAACCACTTTTGCACTTGTATTAGTGTGGAAAAAACACTTTTTGCACTTGTGATAGTGTTGAAAAACCACTTTTCGCACTTGTGTTAGTGTTGAAAAACCACTTTTCGCACTTGTGTTGGTGCAGGAAACCACTTTTGCACTTGTATTAGTGTGGAAAAACCACTTTTGGCACTTGTGTTAGTGTTGAAAAACCACTTTTGGCACTTGTGTTAGTGTTGAAAAACCACTTTTCGCACTTGTGTTAGTGTGGAAAAACCACTTTTCGCACTTGTGTTGGTGCAGGAAACCACTTTTGCACTTGTATTAGTGTGGAAAAAACACTTTTTGCACTTGTGATAGTGTTGAAAAACCACTTTTCGCACTTGTGTTGGTGCAGGAAACCACTTTTGCACTTGTATTAGTGTGGAAAAAACACTTTTTGCACTTGTGATAGTGTTGAAAAACCACTTTTCGCACTTGTGTTAGTGTTGAAAAACCACTTTTCGCACTTGTGTTGGTGCAGGAAACCACTTTTGCACTTGTATTAGTGTGGAAAAACCACTTTTCGCACTTATGTTAGTGTTGAAAAACCACTTTTCGCACGTGTGTTAGTGTTGAAAAACCACTTTTCGCACTTGTTTTAGTGTTGAAAATCCCACATTTCGCACTTGTGTTAGTGTTGAAAAACCACTTTTCGCACTTGTGTTGGTGCAGGAAACCACTTTTGCACTTGTATTAGTGTGGAAAAACCACTTTTCGCACTTGTGTTAGTGTTGAAAAACCACTTTTCGCACTTGTGTTAGTGTTGAAAAACCACTTTTTGCACTTGTGTTGGTGCAGGAAACCACTTTTGCACTTGTATTAGTGTGGAAAAAACACTTTTTGCACTTGTGATAGTGTTGAAAAACCACTTTTCGCACTTGTGTTGGTGTTGAAAAACCACGTTTCGCACTTATGTTGGTGCAGGAAACCACTTTTGCACTTGTATTAGTGTGGAAAAACCACTTTTCGCACTTGTGTTAGTGTTGAAAAACCACTTTTCGCACTTGTGTTAGTGTTGAAAAACCACTTTTCGCACTTGTGTTGGTGCAGGAAACCACTTTTGCACTTGTATTAGTGTGGAAAAAACACTTTTCGCACTTGTGTCAGTGTTGAAAAACCACTTTTCGCACTTGTGTTAGTGTTGAAAAACCACTTTTCGCACTTGTGTTGGTGCAGGAAACCACTTTTGCACCTGTATTAGTGTGGAAAAAACACTTTTTGCACTTGTGATAGTGTTGAAAAACCACTTTTCGCGCTTGTGTTAGTGTTGAAAAACCACTTTTCGCACTTGTGTTCATGCAGGAAACCACTTTTGCACTTGTATTAGTGTGGAAAAACCACTTTTCGCACTTGTGTTAGTGTTGAAAAACCACTTTTCGCACGTGTGTTAGTGTTGAAAAACCACTTTTCGCACTTGTTTTAGTGTTGAAAAACCACTTTTTGCACTTGTGTTAGTGTTGAAAAACCACTTTTCGCACTTGTGTTGGTGCAGGAAACCACTTTTGCACTTGTATTAGTGTGGAAAAAACACTTTTTGCACTTGTGATAGTGTTGAAAAACCACTTTTCGCACTTGTGTTGGTGTTGAAAAACCACTTTTCGCACTTGTGTTGGTGCAGGAAACCACTTTTGCACTTGTATTAGTGTGGAAAAACCACTTTTCGCACTTGTGTTAGTGTTGAAAAACCACTTTTCGCACTTGTGTTAGTGTTGAAAAACCACTTTTCGCACTTGTGTTAGTGTTGAAAAACCACTTTTCGCACTTGTGTTGGTGCAGGAAACCACTTTTGCACCTGTATTAGTGTGGAAAAAACACTTTTTGCACTTGTGATAGTGTTGAAAAACCACTTTTCGCGCTTGTGTTAGTGTTGAAAAACCACTTTTCTCACTTGTGTTCATGCAGGAAACCACTTTTGCACTTGTATTAGTGTGGAAAAACCACTTTTCGCACTTGTGTTAGTGTTGAAAAACCACTTTTCGCACGTGTGTTAGTGTTGAAAAACCACTTTTCGCACTTGTTTTAGTGTTGAAAAACCACTTTTTGCACTTGTGTTAGTGTTGAAAAACCACTTTTCGCACTTGTGTTGGTGCAGGAAACCACTTTTGCACTTGCATTCGTGTGGAAAACCACTTTCGCACTTGTGTTAGTGTTGAAAAACCACTTTTTGCACTTGTGTTGGTGCAGGAAACCACTTTTGCACTTGTATTAGTGTGGAAAAACCACTTTTCGCACTTGTGTTAGTGTTGAAAAACCACTTTTCGCACTTGTGTTAGTGTTGAAAAACCACTTTTCGCACTTGTGTTGGTGCAGGAAACCACTTTTGCACTTGTATTAGTGTGGAAAAACCACTTTTCGCACTTATGTTAGTGTTGAAAAACCACTTTTCGCACGTGTGTTAGTGTTGAAAAACCACTTTTCGCACTTGTTTTAGTGTTGAAAATCCCACATTTCGCACTTGTGTTGGTGCAGGAAACCACTTTTGCACTTGTATTAGTGTTGAAAAACCACTTTTCGCACTTGTGTTAGTGTTGAAAAACCACTTTTCGCACTTGTGTTAGTGGTGAAAAACCACTTTTTGCACTTGTGTTGGTGCAGGAAACCACTTTTGCACTTGTATTAGTGTGGAAAAAACACTTTTTGCAATCTTGATAGTGTTGAAAAACCACTTTTCGCACTTGTGTTGGTGCAGGAAACCACTTTTGCACTTGTATTAGTGTGGAAAAACCACTTTTCGCACTTGTGTTAGTGTTGAAAAACCACTTTTCGCACTTGTGTTAGTGTTGAAAAACCACTTTTCGCACTTGTGTTGGTGCAGGAAACCACTTTTGCACTTGTATTAGTGTGGAAAAAACACTTTTTGCACTTGTGATAGTGTTGAAAAACCACTTTTCGCACTTGTGTTAGTGTTGAAAAACCACTTTTCGCACTTGTGTTGGTGCAGGAAACCACTTTTGCACTTGTATTAGTGTGGAAAAACCACTTTTGGCACTTGTGTTAGTGTTGAAAAACCACTTTTGGCACTTGTGTTAGTGTTGAAAAACCACTTTTCGCACTTGTGTTAGTGTGGAAAAACCACTTTTCGCACTTGTGTTGGTGCAGGAAACCACTTTTGCACTTGTATTAGTGTGGAAAAAACACTTTTTGCACTTGTGATAGTGTTGAAAAACCACTTTTCGCACTTGTGTTGGTGCAGGAAACCACTTTTGCACTTGTATTAGTGTGGAAAAAACACTTTTTGCACTTGTGATAGTGTTGAAAAACCACTTTTCGCACTTGTGTTAGTGTTGAAAAACCACTTTTCGCACTTGTGTTGGTGCAGGAAACCACTTTTGCACTTGTATTAGTGTGGAAAAACCACTTTTCGCACTTATGTTAGTGTTGAAAAACCACTTTTCGCACGTGTGTTAGTGTTGAAAAACCACTTTTCGCACTTGTTTTAGTGTTGAAAATCCCACATTTCGCACTTGTGTTAGTGTTGAAAAACCACTTTTCGCACTTGTGTTGGTGCAGGAAACCACTTTTGCACTTGTATTAGTGTGGAAAAACCACTTTTCGCACTTGTGTTAGTGTTGAAAAACCACTTTTCGCACTTGTGTTAGTGTTGAAAAACCACTTTTTGCACTTGTGTTGGTGCAGGAAACCACTTTGCACTTGTATTAGTGTGGAAAAAAACACTTTTTGCACTTGTGATAGTGTTGAAAAACCACTTTTCGCACTTGTGTTGGTGTTGAAAAACCACGTTTCGCACTTATGTTGGTGCAGGAAACCACTTTTGCACTTGTATTAGTGTGGAAAAACCACTTTTCGCACTTGTGTTAGTGTTGAAAAACCACTTTTCGCACTTGTGTTAGTGTTGAAAAACCACTTTTCGCACTTGTGTTGGTGCAGGAAACCACTTTTGCACTTGTATTAGTGTGGAAAAAAACACTTTTCGCACTTGTGTCAGTGTTGAAAAACCACTTTTCGCACTTGTGTTAGTGTTGAAAAACCACTTTTCGCACTTGTGTTGGTGCAGGAAACCACTTTTGCACCTGTATTAGTGTGGAAAAAACACTTTTTGCACTTGTGATAGTGTTGAAAAACCACTTTTCGCGCTTGTGTTAGTGTTGAAAACCACTTTTCGCACTTGTGTTCATGCAGGAAACCACTTTTGCACTTGTATTAGTGTGGAAAAACCACTTTTCGCACTTGTGTTAGTGTTGAAAAACCACTTTTCGCACGTGTGTTAGTGTTGAAAAACCACTTTTCGCACTTGTTTTAGTGTTGAAAAACCACTTTTTGCACTTGTGTTAGTGTTGAAAAACCACTTTTCGCACTTGTGTTGGTGCAGGAAACCACTTTTGCACTTGTATTAGTGTGGAAAAAACACTTTTTGCACTTGTGATAGTGTTGAAAAACCACTTTTCGCACTTGTGTTGGTGTTGAAAAACCACTTTTCGCACTTGTGTTGGTGCAGGAAACCACTTTTGCACTTGTATTAGTGTGGAAAAACCACTTTTCGCACTTGTGTTAGTGTTGAAAAACCACTTTTCGCACTTGTGTTAGTGTTGAAAAACCACTTTTCGCACTTGTGTTAGTGTTGAAAAACCACTTTTCGCACTTGTGTTGGTGCAGGAAACCACTTTTGCACCTGTATTAGTGTGGAAAAAACACTTTTTGCACTTGTGATAGTGTTGAAAAACCACTTTTCGCGCTTGTGTTAGTGTTGAAAAACCACTTTTCTCACTTGTGTTCATGCAGGAAACCACTTTTGCACTTGTATTAGTGTGGAAAAACCACTTTTCGCACTTGTGTTAGTGTTGAAAAACCACTTTTCGCACGTGTGTTAGTGTTGAAAAACCACTTTTCGCACTTGTTTTAGTGTTGAAAAACCACTTTTTGCACTTGTGTTAGTGTTGAAAAACCACTTTTCGCACTTGTGTTGGTGCAGGAAACCACTTTTGCACTTGCATTCGTGTGGAAAACCACTTTCGCACTTGTGTTAGTGTTGAAAAACCACTTTTTGCACTTGTGTTGGTGCAGGAAACCACTTTTGCACTTGTATTAGTGTGGAAAAACCACTTTTCGCACTTGTGTTAGTGTTGAAAAACCACTTTTCGCACTTGTGTTAGTGTTGAAAAACCACTTTTCGCACTTGTGTTGGTGCAGGAAACCACTTTTGCACTTGTATTAGTGTGGAAAAACCACTTTTCGCACTTATGTTAGTGTTGAAAAACCACTTTTCGCACGTGTGTTAGTGTTGAAAAACCACTTTTCGCACTTGTTTTAGTGTTGAAAATCCCACATTTCGCACTTGTGTTGGTGCAGGAAACCACTTTTGCACTTGTATTAGTGTTGAAAAACCACTTTTCGCACTTGTGTTAGTGTTGAAAAACCACTTTTCGCACTTGTGTTAGTGGTGAAAAACCACTTTTTGCACTTGTGTTGGTGCAGGAAACCACTTTTGCACTTGTATTAGTGTGGAAAAAACACTTTTTGCAATCTTGATAGTGTTGAAAAACCACTTTTCGCACTTGTGTTGGTGCAGGAAACCACTTTTGCACTTGTATTAGTGTGGAAAAACCACTTTTCGCACTTGTGTTAGTGTTGAAAAACCACTTTTCGCACTTGTGTTAGTGTTGAAAAACCACTTTTCGCACTTGTGTTGGTGCAGGAAACCACTTTTGCACTTGTATTAGTGTGGAAAAAACACTTTTTGCACTTGTGATAGTGTTGAAAAACCACTTTTCGCACTTGTGTTAGTGTTGAAAAACCACTTTTCGCACTTGTGTTGGTGCAGGAAACCACTTTTGCACTTGTATTAGTGTGGAAAAACCACTTTTGGCACTTGTGTTAGTGTTGAAAAACCACTTTTGGCACTTGTGTTAGTGTTGAAAAACCACTTTTCGCACTTGTGTTAGTGTGGAAAAACCACTTTTCGCACTTGTGTTGGTGCAGGAAACCACTTTTGCACTTGTATTAGTGTGGAAAAAACACTTTTTGCACTTGTGATAGTGTTGAAAAACCACTTTTCGCACTTGTGTTGGTGCAGGAAACCACTTTTGCACTTGTATTAGTGTGGAAAAAACACTTTTTGCACTTGTGATAGTGTTGAAAAACCACTTTTCGCACTTGTGTTAGTGTTGAAAAACCACTTTTCGCACTTGTGTTGGTGCAGGAAACCACTTTTGCACTTGTATTAGTGTGGAAAAACCACTTTTCGCACTTATGTTAGTGTTGAAAAACCACTTTTCGCACGTGTGTTAGTGTTGAAAAACCACTTTTCGCACTTGTTTTAGTGTTGAAAATCCCACATTTCGCACTTGTGTTAGTGTTGAAAAACCACTTTTCGCACTTGTGTTGGTGCAGGAAACCACTTTTGCACTTGTATTAGTGTGGAAAAACCACTTTTCGCACTTGTGTTAGTGTTGAAAAACCACTTTTCGCACTTGTGTTAGTGTTGAAAAACCACTTTTTGCACTTGTGTTGGTGCAGGAAACCACTTTTGCACTTGTATTAGTGTGGAAAAAACACTTTTTGCACTTGTGATAGTGTTGAAAAACCACTTTTCGCACTTGTGTTGGTGTTGAAAAACCACGTTTCGCACTTATGTTGGTGCAGGAAACCACTTTTGCACTTGTATTAGTGTGGAAAAACCACTTTTCGTACTTGTGTTAGTGTTGAAAAACCACTTTTCGCACTTGTGTTAGTGTTGAAAAACCACTTTTCGCACTTGTGTTGGTGCAGGAAACCACTTTTGCACTTGTATTAGTGTGGAAAAAACACTTTTCGCACTTGTGTCAGTGTTGAAAAACCACTTTTCGCACTTGTGTTAGTGTTGAAAAACCACTTTTCGCACTTGTGTTGGTGCAGGAAACCACTTTTGCACCTGTATTAGTGTGGAAAAAACACTTTTTGCACTTGTGATAGTGTTGAAAAACCACTTTTCGCGCTTGTGTTAGTGTTGAAAAACCACTTTTCGCACTTGTGTTGGTGCAGGAAACCACTTTTGCACTTACATTAGTGTGGAAAAACCACTTTCGCACTTGTGTTAGTGTTGAAAAACCACTTTTCGCACTTGTGTTAGTGTTGAAAAACCACTTTTCGCACTTGTGTTAGTGTGGAAAAACCACTTTTCGCACTTGTGTTGGTGCAGGAAACCACTTTTGCACTTGTATTAGTGTGGAAAAAACACTTTTCGCACTTGTGTTAGTGTTGAAAAACCACCTTTCACACTTGTGTTGGTGCAGGAAACCACTTTTGCACTTGTATTAGTGTGGAAAAACCACTTTTCGCACTTGTGTTAGTGTTGAAAAACCACTTTTCGCACTTGTGTTGGTGCAGGAAACCACTTTTGCACTTACATTAGTGTGGAAAAACCACTTTCGCACTTGTGTTAGTGTTGAAAAACCACTTTTCGCACTTGTGTTAGTGTTGAAAAACCACTTTTCGCACTTGTGTTAGTGTGGAAAAACCACTTTTCGCACTTGTGTTGTTGCAGGAAACCACTTTTGCACTTGTATTAGTGTGGAAAAAACACTTTTCGCACTTGTGTTAGTGTTGAAAAACCACCTTTCGCACTTGTGTTGGTGCAGGAAACCACTTTTGCACTTGTATTAGTGTGGAAAAACCACTTTTCGCACTTGTGTTAGTGTTGAAAAACCACTTTTCGCACGTGTGTTAGTGTTGAAAAACCACTTTTCGCACTTGTTTTAGTGTTGAAAAACCACTTTTTGCACTTGTGTTAGTGTTGAAAAACCACTTTTCGCACTTGTGTTGGTGCAAGAAACCACTTTTGCACTTGCATTAGTGTGGAAAACCACTTTCGCACTTGTGTTAGTGTTGAAAAACCACTTTTCGCACTTGTGTTAGTGTTGAAAAACCACTTTTCACACTTGTGTTAGTGTGGAAAAACCACTTTTCGCACTTGTGTTGGTGCAGGAAACCACTTTTGCACTTGTATTAGTGTGGAAAAAACACTTTTTGCACTTGTGATAGTGTTGAAAAACCACTTTTCGCACTTGTGTTGGTGCAGGAAACCACTTTTGCACTTGTATTAGTGTGGAAAAAACATTTTTGCACTTGTGATAGTGTTGAAAAACCACTTTTCGCACTTGTGCTAGTGTTGAAAAACCACTTTTCGCACTTGTGTTGGTGCAGGAAACCACTTTTGCACTTGTATTAGTGTGGAAAAACCACTTTTCGCACTTGTGTTAGTGTTGAAAAACCACTTTTCGCACGTGTGTTAGTGTTCAAAAACCACTTTTCGCACTTGTTTTAGTGTTGAAAAACCACATTTTGCACTTGTGTTAGTGTTGAAAAACCACTTTTCGCACTTGTGTTGGTGCAGGAAACCACTTTTGCACTTGTATTAGTGTGGAAAAACCACTTTTTGCACTTGTGTTAGTGTTGAAAAACCACTTTTCGCACTTGTGTTAGTGTTGAAAAACCACTTTTTGCACTTGTGTTGGTGCAGGAAACCACTTTTGCACTTGTATTAGTGTGGAAAAAACACTTTTTGCACTTGTGATAGTGTTGAAAAACCACTTTTCGCACTTGTGTTGGTGTTGAAAAACCACTTTTCGCACTTGTGTTGGTGCAGGAAACCACTTTTGCACTTGTATTAGTGTGGAAAAACCACTTTTCGCACTTGTGTTAGTGTTGAAAAACCACTTTTCGCACTGGTGTTAGTGTTGAAAAACCACTTTTCGCACTTGTGTTGGTGCAGGAAACCACTATTGCACTTGTATTAGTGTGGAAAAAACACTTTTCGCACTTGTGTCAGTGTTGAAAATCCACTTTTCGCACTTGTGTTAGTGTTGAAAAACCACTTTTCGCACTTGTGTTGGTGCAGGAAACCACTTTTGCACCTGTATTAGTGTGGAAAAAACACTTTTTGCACTTGTGATAGTGTTGAAAAACCACTTTTCGCGCTTGTGTTAGTGTTGAAAAACCACTTTTCGCACTTGTGTTGGTGCAGGAAACCACTTTTGCACTTGCATTAGTGTGGAAAAACCACTTTCGCACTTGTGTTAGTGTTGAAAAACCACTTTTCGCACTTGTGTTAGTGTTGAAAAACCACTTTTCGCACTTGTGTTAGTGTGGAAAAACCACTTTTCGCACTTGTGTTGGTGTTGAAAAACCACTTTTTGCACTTGTGTTGTTGCAGGAAACCACTTTTGCACTTGTATTAGTGTGGAAAAAACACTTTTCGCACTTGTGTTAGTGTTGAAAAACCACCTTTCGCACTTGTGTTGGTGCAGGAAACCACTTTTGCACTTGTATTAGTGTGGAAAAACCACATTTCGCACTTGTGTTAGTGTTGAAAAACCACTTTTCGCACGTGTGTTAGTGTTGAAAAACCACTTTTCGCACTTGTTTTAGTGTTGAAAAACCACTTTTTGCACTTGTGTTAGTGTTGAAAACACTTTTCGCACTTGTGTTGGTGCAGGAAACCACTTTTGCACTTGTATTAGTGTGGAAAAACCACTTTTCGCACTTGTGTTAGTGTTGAAAAACCACTTTTTGCACTTGTGTTAGTGTTGAAAAACCACTTTTCGCACTTGTGTTAGTGTTGAAAAACCACTGCTCGCACTTGTGTTGGTGCAGGAAACCACTTTTGCACTTGTATTAGTGTGGAAAAAACACTTTTTGCACTTGTGATAGTGTTGAAAACCACTTTTCGCACTTGTGTAGTGTTGAAAAACCACTTTCGCACTTGTGTTGGTGCAGGAAACCACTTTTGCACTTGTATTAGTGTGGAAAAAACACTTTTGGCACTTGTGTTAGTGTTGAAAAACACTTTTGGCACTTGTGTTAGTGTTGAAAAACCACTTTTCGCACTTGTGTTAGTGTGAAAACCACTTTTCGCACTTGTGTTGGTGCAGGAAACCACTTTTGCACTTGTATAGTGTGGAAAAAACACTTTTTGCACTTGTGATAGTGTTGAAAAACCACTTTTCGCACTTGTGTTAGTGTTGAAAAACCACTTTTCGCACTTGTGTTGGTGCAGGAACCACTTTTGCACTTGTATTAGTGTGAAAAACCACTTTTGGCACTTGTGTTAGTGTTGAAAAACCACTTTTGGCACTTGTGTTAGTGTTGAAAACCACTTTTCGCACTTGTGTTAGTGTGGAAAAACCACTTTTCGCACTTGTGTTGGTGCAGGAAACCACTTTTGCACTTGTATTAGTGTGGAAAAAACACTTTTTGCACTTGTGATAGTGTTGAAAAACCACTTTTCGCACTTGTGTTGGTGCAGGAAACCACTTTTGCACTTGTATTAGTGTGGAAAAAACACTTTTTGCACTTGTGATAGTGTTGAAAAACCACTTTTCGCACTTGTGTTAGTGTTGAAAAACCACTTTTCGCACTTGTGTTGGTGCAGGAAACCACTTTTGCACTTGTATTAGTGTGGAAAAACCACTTTTCGCACTTATGTTAGTGTTGAAAAACCACTTTTCGCACGTGTGTTAGTGTTGAAAAACCACTTTTCGCACTTGTTTTAGTGTTGAAAATCCCACATTTCGCACTTGTGTTAGTGTTGAAAAACCACTTTTCGCACTTGTGTTGGTGCAGGAAACCACTTTTGCACTTGTATTAGTGTGGAAAAACCACTTTTCGCACTTGTGTTAGTGTTGAAAAACCACTTTTCGCACTTGTGTTAGTGTTGAAAAACCACTTTTTGCACTTGTGTTGGTGCAGGAAACCACTTTTGCACTTGTATTAGTGTGGAAAAAACACTTTTTGCACTTGTGATAGTGTTGAAAAACCACTTTTCGCACTTGTGTTGGTGTTGAAAAACCACGTTTCGCACTTATGTTGGTGCAGGAAACCACTTTTGCACTTGTATTAGTGTGGAAAAACCACTTTTCGCACTTGTGTTAGTGTTGAAAAACCACTTTTCGCACTTGTGTTAGTGTTGAAAAACCACTTTTCGCACTTGTGTTGGTGCAGGAAACCACTTTTGCACTTGTATTAGTGTGGAAAAAACACTTTTCGCACTTGTGTCAGTGTTGAAAAACCACTTTTCGCACTTGTGTTAGTGTTGAAAAACCACTTTTCGCACTTGTGTTGGTGCAGGAAACCACTTTTGCACCTGTATTAGTGTGGAAAAAACACTTTTTGCACTTGTGATAGTGTTGAAAAACCACTTTTCGCGCTTGTGTTAGTGTTGAAAAACCACTTTTCGCACTTGTGTTGGTGCAGGAAACCACTTTTGCACTTACATTAGTGTGGAAAAACCACTTTCGCACTTGTGTTAGTGTTGAAAAACCACTTTTCGCACTTGTGTTAGTGTTGAAAAACCACTTTTCGCACTTGTGTTAGTGTGGAAAAACCACTTTTCGCACTTGTGTTGGTGCAGGAAACCACTTTTGCACTTGTATTAGTGTGGAAAAAACACTTTTCGCACTTGTGTTAGTGTTGAAAAACCACCTTTCGCACTTGTGTTGGTGCAGGAAACCACTTTTGCACTTGTATTAGTGTGGAAAAACCACTTTTCGCACTTGTGTTAGTGTTGAAAAACCACTTTTCGCACTTGTGTTGGTGCAGGAAACCACTTTTGCACTTACATTAGTGTGGAAAAACCACTTTCGCACTTGTGTTAGTGTTGAAAAACCACTTTTCGCACTTGTGTTAGTGTTGAAAAACCACTTTTCGCACTTGTGTTAGTGTGGAAAAACCACTTTTCGCACTTGTGTTGTTGCAGGAAACCACTTTTGCACTTGTATTAGTGTGGAAAAAACACTTTTCGCACTTGTGTTAGTGTTGAAAAACCACCTTTCGCACTTGTGTTGGTGCAGGAAACCACTTTTGCACTTGTATTAGTGTGGAAAAACCACTTTTCGCACTTGTGTTAGTGTTGAAAAACCACTTTTCGCACGTGTGTTAGTGTTGAAAAACCACTTTTCGCACTTGTTTTAGTGTTGAAAAACCACTTTTTGCACTTGTGTTAGTGTTGAAAAACCACTTTTCGCACTTGTGTTGGTGCAAGAAACCACTTTTGCACTTGCATTAGTGTGGAAAACCACTTTCGCACTTGTGTTAGTGTTGAAAAACCACTTTTCGCACTTGTGTTAGTGTTGAAAAACCACTTTTCACACTTGTGTTAGTGTGGAAAAACCACTTTTCGCACTTGTGTTGGTGCAGGAAACCACTTTTGCACTTGTATTAGTGTGGAAAAAACACTTTTTGCACTTGTGATAGTGTTGAAAAACCACTTTTCGCACTTGTGTTGGTGCAGGAAACCACTTTTGCACTTGTATTAGTGTGGAAAAAACATTTTTGCACTTGTGATAGTGTTGAAAAACCACTTTTCGCACTTGTGCTAGTGTTGAAAAACCACTTTTCGCACTTGTGTTGGTGCAGGAAACCACTTTTGCACTTGTATTAGTGTGGAAAAACCACTTTTCGCACTTGTGTTAGTGTTGAAAAACCACTTTTCGCACGTGTGTTAGTGTTCAAAAACCACTTTTCGCACTTGTTTTAGTGTTGAAAAACCACATTTTGCACTTGTGTTAGTGTTGAAAAACCACTTTTCGCACTTGTGTTGGTGCAGGAAACCACTTTTGCACTTGTATTAGTGTGGAAAAACCACTTTTTGCACTTGTGTTAGTGTTGAAAAACCACTTTTCGCACTTGTGTTAGTGTTGAAAAACCACTTTTTGCACTTGTGTTGGTGCAGGAAACCACTTTTGCACTTGTATTAGTGTGGAAAAAACACTTTTTGCACTTGTGATAGTGTTGAAAAACCACTTTTCGCACTTGTGTTGGTGTTGAAAAACCACTTTTCGCACTTGTGTTGGTGCAGGAAACCACTTTTGCACTTGTATTAGTGTGGAAAAACCACTTTTCGCACTTGTGTTAGTGTTGAAAAACCACTTTTCGCACTTGTGTTAGTGTTGAAAAACCACTTTTCGCACTTGTGTTGGTGCAGGAAACCACTATTGCACTTGTATTAGTGTGGAAAAAACACTTTTCGCACTTGTGTCAGTGTTGAAAATCCACTTTTCGCACTTGTGTTAGTGTTGAAAAACCACTTTTCGCACTTGTGTTGGTGCAGGAAACCACTTTTGCACCTGTATTAGTGTGGAAAAAACACTTTTTGCACTTGTGATAGTGTTGAAAAACCACTTTTCGCGCTTGTGTTAGTGTTGAAAAACCACTTTTCGCACTTGTGTTGGTGCAGGAAACCACTTTTGCACTTGCATTAGTGTGGAAAAACCACTTTCGCACTTGTGTTAGTGTTGAAAAACCACTTTTCGCACTTGTGTTAGTGTTGAAAAACCACTTTTCGCACTTGTGTTAGTGTGGAAAAACCACTTTTCGCACTTGTGTTGGTGTTGAAAAACCACTTTTTGCACTTGTGTTGTTGCAGGAAACCACTTTTGCACTTGTATTAGTGTGGAAAAAACACTTTTCGCACTTGTGTTAGTGTTGAAAAACCACCTTTCGCACTTGTGTTGGTGCAGGAAACCACTTTTGCACTTGTATTAGTGTGGAAAAACCACATTTCGCACTTGTGTTAGTGTTGAAAAACCACTTTTCGCACGTGTGTTAGTGTTGAAAAACCACTTTTCGCACTTGTTTTAGTGTTGAAAAACCACTTTTTGCACTTGTGTTAGTGTTGAAAAACCACTTTTCGCACTTGTGTTGGTGCAGGAAACCACTTTTGCACTTGTATTAGTGTGGAAAAACCACTTTTCGCACTTGTGTTAGTGTTGAAAAACCACTTTTTGCACTTGTGTTAGTGTTGAAAAACCACTTTTCGCACTTGTGTTAGTGTTGAAAAACCACTTCTCGCACTTGTGTTGGTGCAGGAAACCACTTTTGCACTTGTATTAGTGTGGAAAAAACACTTTTTGCACTTGTGATAGTGTTGAAAAACCACTTTTCGCACTTGTGTTAGTGTTGAAAAACCACTTTTCGCACTTGTGTTGGTGCAGGAAACCACTTTTGCACTTGTATTAGTGTGGAAAAAACACTTTTGGCACTTGTGTTAGTGTTGAAAAACCACTTTTGGCACTTGTGTTAGTGTTGAAAAACCACTTTTCGCACTTGTGTTAGTGTTGAAAAACCACTTTTCGCACTTGTGTTAGTGGTGAAAAACCACTTTTTGCACTTGTGTTGGTGCAGGAAACCACTTTTGCACTTGTATTAGTGTGGAAAAAACACTTTTTGCACTTGTGATAGTGTTGAAAAACCACTTTTCGCACTTGTGTTGGTGTTGAAAAACCACTTTTCGCACTTGTGTTGGTGCAGGAAACCACTTTTGCACTTGTATTAGTGTGGAAAAACCACTTTTCGCACTTGTGTTAGTGTTGAAAAACCACTTTTCGCACTTGTGTTAGTGTTGAAAAACCACTTTTCGCACTTGTGTTGGTGCAGGAAACCACTTTTGCACTTGTATTAGTGTGGAAAAAACACTTTTTGCACTTGTGATAGTGTTGAAAAACCACTTTTCGCACTTGTGTTAGTGTTGAAAAACCACTTCTCGCACTTGTGTTGGTGCAGGAAACCACTTTTGCACTTGTATTAGTGTGGAAAAAACACTTTTTGCACTTGTGATAGTGTTGAAAAACCACTTTTCGCACTTGTGTTAGTGTTTAAAAACCACTTCTCGCACTTGTGTTGGTGCAGGAAACCACTTTTGCACTTGTATTAGTGTGGAAAAAACACTTTTTGCACTTGTGATAGTGTTGAAAAACCACTTTTCGCACTTGTGTTAGTGTTGAAAAACCACTTTTCTCACTTGTGTTGGTGCAGGAAACCACTTTTGCACTTGTATTAGTGTGGAAAAACCGCTTTTCGCACTTGTGCTAGTGTTGAAAAACCACTTTTCGCACTTGTGTTAGTGTTGAAAAACCACTTTTCGCACTTGTGTTGGTGCAGGAAACCACTTTTGCACTTGTATTAGTGTGGAAAAAACACTTTTTGCACTTGTGATAGTGTTGAAAAACCACTTTTCGCACTTGTGTTAGTGTTGAAAAACCACTTTTCGCACTTGTGTTGGTGCAGGAAACCACTTTTGCACTTGTATTAGTGTGGAAAAACCACTTTTGGCACTTGTGTTAGTGTTGAAAAAACACTTTTCGCACTTGTGTTAGTGTTGAAAAACCACTTTTCGCACTTGTGTTAGTGTTGAAAAACCACTTTTCGCACTTGTGTTGGTGCAGGAAACCACTTTTGCACTTGTATTAGTGTGGAAAAACCACTTTTCGCACTTGTGTTAGTGTTGAAAAACCACTTTTCGCACTTGTGTTAGTGTTGAAAAACCACTTTTCGCACTTGTGTTAGTGTTGAAAAACCACTTTTCGCACTTGTGTTGGTGCAGGAAACCACTTTTTCACTTGTATTAGTGTGGAAAAAACACTTTTCGCACTTGTGTTGGTGCAGGAAACCACTTTTGCACTTGTATTAGTGTGGAAAAACCACTTTTCGCACTTGTGTTAGTGTTGTAAAACCACTTTTCGCGCTTGTGTTGGTGCAGGAAACCACTTTTGCACTTGTATTAGTGTGGAAAAAACACTTTTTGCACTTGTGATAGTGTTGAAAAACCACTTTTCTCACTTGTGTTAGTATTGAAAAACCACTTTTCGCACTTGTGTCGGTGCAGGAAACCACTTTTGCACTTGTATTAGTGTGGAAAAAACACTTTTTGCACTTGTGATAGTGTTGAAAAACCACTTTCGCACCTGTGTTAGTGTTGAACAACCACTTTTCGCACTTGTGTTAGTGTTGAACAACCACTTTTCGCACTTGTGTTAGTGTTGAAAAACCACTTTTCGCACTTGTGTTGGTGCAGGAAACCACTTTTGCACTTGTATTAGTGTGGAAAACCACTTTTCGCACTTGCGTTAGTGTTGAAAAACCACTTTTCGCACTTGTGTTAGTGTTTAAAAACCACTTCTCGCACTTGTGTTGGTGCAGGAAACCACTTTTGCACTTGTATTAGTGTGGAAAAAATACTTTTTGCACTTGTGATAGTGTTGAAAAACCACTTTTCGCACTTGTGTTAGTGTTGAAAAACCACTTTTCTCACTTGTGTTGGTGCAGGAAACCACTTTTGCACTTGTATTAGTGTGGAAAAACCACTTTTCGCACTTGTGTTAGTGTTGAAAAACCACTTTTCGCACGTGTGTTAGTGTTGAAAAACCACTTTTCGCACTTGTTTTAGTGTTGAAAAACCACTTTTTGCACTTGTGTTAGTGTTGAAAAACCACTTTTTGCACTTGTGTTGGTGCAGGAAACCACTTTTGCACTTGCATTAGTGTGGAAAACCACATTCGCACTTGTGTTAGTGTTGAAAAACCACTTTTCACACTTGTGTTAGTGTTGAAAAACTACTTTTCGCACTTGTGTTGGTGCAGGAAACCACTTTTGCACTTGTATTAGTGTGGAAAAAACACTTTTTGCACTTGTGATAGTGTTGAAAAACCACTTTTCGCACTTGGGTTGGTGCAGGAAACCACTTTTGCACTTGTATTAGTGTGGAAAAAACACTTTTTGCACTTGTGATAGTGTTGAAAAACCACTTTTCGCACTTGTGTTAGTGTTGAAAAACCACTTTTCGCACTTGTGTTGGTGCAGGAAACCACTTTTGCACTTGTATAAGTGTGGAAAAACCACTTTTCGCACTTGTGTTAGTGTTGAAAAAGCACTTTTCGCACGTGTGTTAGTGTTGAAAAAATACTTTTTGCACTTGTTTTAGTGTTGAAAAACCACATTTCGCACTCGTGTTAGTGTTGAAAAACCACTTTTCGCACTTGTGTTGGTGCAGGAAACCACTTTTGCACTTGTATTAGTGTGGAAAAACCACTTTTTGCACTTGTGTTAGTGTTGAAAAACCACTTTTCGCACTTGTGTTAGTGTTGAAAAACCACTTTTTGCACTTGTGTTGGTGCAGGAAACCACTTTTGCACTTGTATTAGTGTGGAAAAAACACTTTTGCACTTGTGATAGTGTTGAAAAACCACTTTTCGCACTTGTGTTGGTGTTGAAAAACCACTTTTCGCACTTGTGTTGGTGCAGGAAACCACTTTTGCACTTGTATTAGTGTGGAAAAACCACTTTTCGCACTTGTGTTAGTGTTGAAAAACCACTTTTCGCACTTGTGTTAGTGTTGAAAAACCACTTTTCGCACTTGTGTTGGTGCAGGAAACCACTTTTGCACTTGTATTAGTGTGGAAAAAACACTTTTTGCACTTGTGTCAGTGTTGAAAAACCACTTTTCGCACTTGTGTTAGTGTTGAAAAACCACTTTTCGCACTTGTGTTGGTGCAGGAAACCACTTTTGCACCTGTATTAGTGTGGAAAAAACACTTTTTGCACTTGTGATAGTGTTGAAAAACCACTTTTCGCGCTTGTGTTAGTGTTGAAAAACCACTTTTCGCACTTGTGTTGGTGCAGGAAACCACTTTTGCACTTGTATTAGTGTGGAAAAACCGCTTTTCGCACTTGTGTTAGTGTTGAAAAACCACTATTCGCACTTGTGTTAGTGTTGAAAAACCACTTTTCGCACTTGTGTTGGTGCAGGAAACCACTTTTGCACTTGTATTAGTGTGGAAAAAACACTTTTTGCACTTGTGATAGTGTTGAAAAACCACTTTTCGCACTTGTGTTAGTGTTGAAAAACCACTTTTCGCACTTGTGTTGGTGCAGGAAACCACTTTTGCACTTGTATTAGTGTGGAAAAACCACTTTTGGCACTTGTGTTAGTGTTGAAAAAACACTTTTCGCACTTGTGTTAGTGTTGAAAAACCACTTTTCGCACTTGTGTTAGTGTTGAAAAACCACTTTTCGCACTTGTGTTGGTGCAGGAAACCACTTTTGCACTTGTATTAGTGTGGAAAACCACTTTTCGCACTTGTGTTAGTGTTGAAAAACCACTTTTCGCACTTGTGTTAGTATTGAAAAACCACTTTTCGCACTTGTGTTGGTGCAGGAAACCACTTTTGCACTTGTATTATTGTGGGAAAAACACTTTTTGCACTTGTGATAGTGTTGAAAAACCACTTTTCGCACTTGTGTTAGTGTTGAAAAACCACTTTTCGCACTTGTGTTGGTGCAGGAAACCACTTTTTCACTTGTATTAGTGTGGAAAAAACACTTTTCGCACTTGTGTTGGTGCAGGAAACCACTTTTGCACTTGTATTAGTGTGGAAAAACCACTTTTCGCACTTGTGTTAGTGTTGTAAAACCACTTTTCGCGCTTGTGTTGGTGCAGGAAACCACTTTTGCACTTGTATTAGTGTGGAAAAAACACTTTTTGCACTTGTGATAGTGTTGAAAAACCACTTTTCTCACTTGTGTTAGTATTGAAAAACCACTTTTCGCACTTGTGTTGGTGCAGGAAACCACTTTTGCACTTGTATTAGTGTGGAAAAAACACTTTTTGCACTTGTGATAGTGTTGAAAAACCACTTTCGCACCTGTGTTAGTGTTGAACAACCACTTTTCGCACTTGTGTTAGTGTTGAACAACCACTTTTCGCACTTGTGTTAGTGTTGAAAAACCACTTTTCGCACTTGTGTTGGTGCAGGAAACCACTTTTGCACTTGTATTAGTGTGGAAAACCACTTTTCGCACTTGCGTTAGTGTTGAAAAACCACTTTTCGCACTTGTGTTAGTGTTGAAAAACCACTTTTCGCACTTGTGTTAGTGTTGAAAAACCACTTTTCACACTTGTGTTAGTGTTGAAAAACCACTTTTCGCACTTGTGTTGGTGCAGGAAACCACTTTTGCACTTGTATTAGTGTGGAAAAAACACTTTTCACACTTGTGTTAGTGTTGAAAAACCACTTTTCGCACTTGTGTTAGTGTCGAAAAACCACTTTTCGCACTTGTGTTGGTGCAGGAAACCACTTTTGCACTTGTATTAGTGTGGAAAAAACACTTTTTGCACTTGTGATAGTGTTGAAAAACCACTTTTCGCACTTGTGTTAGTGTGGAAAAACCACTTTTCGCACTTGTGTTAGTGTTGAAAAACCACTTTTCGCACTTGTGTTAGTGTTGAAAACCCACTTTTCGCTCTTGTGTTGGTGCAGGAAACCACTTTTGCACTTGTATTAGTGTGGAAAAACACTTTTTGCACTTGTGATAGTGTTGAAAAACCACTTTTCGCACTTGTGTTAGTGTGGAAAAACCACTTTTCGCACTTGTGTTAGTGTTGAAAAACCACTTTTTGCACTTGTGTCAGTGTTGAAAAACCACTTTTCTCACTTGTGTTAGTATTGAAAAACCACTTTTCGCACTTGTGTTGGTGCAGGAAACCACTTTTGCACTTGTATTAGTGTGGCAAAAACACTTTTTGCACTTGTGATAGTGTTGAAAAACCACTTTTCGCACTTGTGTTAGTGTTGAAAAACCACTTTTCGCACTTGTGTTGGTGCAGGAAACCACTTTTGCACTTGTATTAGTGTGGAACAACCACTTTTCGCACTTGTGTTAGTGTTGAAAAAGCACTTTTCGCACGTGTGTTAGTGTTGAAAAACCACTTTTCGCACGTGTGTTAGTGTTGAAAAACCACTTTTCGCACTTGTTTTAGTGTTGAAAAACCACTTTTTGCACTTGTGTTAGTGTTGAAAAACCACTTTTCGCACTTGTGTTGGTGCAGGAAACCACTTTTGCACTTGTATTAGTGTGGAAAAACCACTTTTCGCACTTGTGTTAGTGTTGTAAAACCACTTTTCGCGCTTGTGTTGGTGCAGGAAACCACTTTTGCACTTGTATTAGTGTGGAAAAAACACTTTTTGCACTTGTGATAGTGTTGAAAAACCACTTTTCTCACTTGTGTTAGTATTGAAAAACCACTTTTCGCACCTGTGTCGGTGCAGGAAACCACTTTTGCACTTGTATTAGTGTGGAAAAAACACTTTTTGCACTTGTGATAGTGTTGAAAAACCACTTTTCGCACTTGGGTTGGTGCAGGAAACCACTTTTGCACTTGTATTAGTGTGGAAAAACCACTTTTCGCACTTGTGTTATTGTTGAAAAACCACTTTTCGCACTTGTGTTGGTGCAGGAAACCACTTTTGCACTTGTATTAGTGTGGAAAAACCACTTTTCGCACTTGTGTTAGTGTTGAAAAATGACTTTTCGCACGTGTGTTAGTGTTGAAAAACCACTTTTCGCACTTGTTTTAGTGTTGAAAAAACACTTTTTGCACTTGTGTTAGAGTTGAAAAACCACTTTTCGCACTTGTGTTGGTGCAGGAAACCACTTTTGCACCTGCATTAGTGTGGAAAAACCACTTTCGCACTTGTGTTAGTGTTGAAAAACCACTTTTCGCACTTGTGTTACTGTTGAAAAACCACTTTTCGCACTTGTGTTAGTGTGGAAAAACCACTTTTCGCACTTGTGTTGGTGTTGAAAAACCACTTTTCGCACTTGTGTTGGTGTTGAAAAACCACTTTTTGCACGTGTGTTAGTGTTGAAAAACCACTTTTCGCATGTGTGTTAGTGTTGAAAAACCACTTTTCGCACTTGTTTTAGTGTTGAAAAACCACTTTTTGCACTTGTGTTAGTGTTGAAAAACCACTTTTCGCACTTGTGTTGGTGCAGGAAACCACTTTTGCACTTGTATTAGTGTGGAAAAACCACTTTTCGCACTTGTGTTAGTGTTGAAAAACCACTTTTTGCACTTGTGTTAGTGTTGAAAAACCACTTTTCGCACTTGTGTTAGTGTTGAAAAACCACTCCTCGCACTTGTGTTGGTGCAGGAAACCACTTTTGCACTTGTATTAGTGTGGAAAAAACACTTTTTGCACTTGTGATAGTGTTGAAAAACCACTTTTCGCACTTGTGTTAGTGTTGAAAAACCACTTTTCTCACTTGTGTTGGTGCAGGAAACCACTTTTGCACTTGCATTAGTGTGGAAAAACCACTTTTCGCACTTGTGTTAGTGTTGAAAAACCACTTTTCGCACGTGTGTTAGTGTTGAAAAACCACTTTTCGCACTTGTTTTAGTGTTGAAAAACCACTTTTTGCACTTGTGTTAGTGTTGAAAAACCACTTTTTGCACTTGTGTTGGTGCAGGAAACCACTTTTGCACTTGCATTAGTGTGGAAAACCACATTCGCACTTGTGTTAGTGTTGAAAAACCACTTTTCACACTTGTGTTAGTGTTGAAAAACCACTTTTCGCACTTGTGTTGGTGCAGGAAACCACTTTTGCACTTGTATTAGTGTGGAAAAAACACTTTTCGCACTTGTGTTAGTGTTGAAAAACCACTTTTCGCACGTGTGTTAGTGTTGAAAAACCACTTTTCGCACTTGTTTTAGTGTGGAAAAACCACATTTCGCACTCGTGATAGTGTTGAAAAACCACTTTTCGCACTTGTGTTGGTGCAGGAAACCACTTTTGCACTTGTGTTGGTGTGGAAAAACCACTTTTCGCACTTGTGTTAGTGTTGAAAAACCACTTTTCGCACTTGTGTTAGTGGTGAAAAACCACTTTTTGCACTTGTGTTGGTGCAGGAAACCACTTTTCGCACTTGTTTTAGTGTGGAAAAAACACTTTTTGCACTTGTGATAGTGTTGAAAAACCACTTTTCGCACTTGTGTTGGTGTTGAAAAACCACTTTTCGCACTTGTGTTGGTGCAGGAAACCACTTTTGCACTTGTATTAGTGTGGAAAAACCACTTTTCGCACTTGTGTTAGTGTTGAAAAACCACTTTTCGCACTTGTGTTAGTGTTGAAAAACCACTTTTCACACTTGTGTTGGTGCAGGAAACCACTTTTGCACTTGTATTAGTGTGGAAAAAACACTTTTCGCACTCGTGTCAGTTTTGAAAAACCACTTTTCGCACTTGTGTTGGTGCAGGAAACCACTTTTGCACTTGTATTAGTGTGGAAAACCACTTTTCGCACTTGCGTTAGTGTTGAAAAACCACTTTTCGCACTTGTGTTAGTGTTGAAAAACCACTTTTCGCACTTGTGTTAGTGTTGAAAAACCACTTTTCACACTTGTGTTAGTGTTGAAAAACCACTTTTCGCACTTGTGTTGGTGCAGGAAACCACTTTTGCACTTGTATTAGTGTGGAAAAAACACTTTTCGCACTTGTGTTAGTGTTGAAAAACCACTTTTCGCACTTGTGTTAGTGTTGGAAAACCACTTTTCGCACTTGTGTTGGTGCAGGAAACCACTTTTGCACTTGTATTAGTGTGGAAAAAACACTTTTTGCACTTGTGATAGTGTTGAAAAACCACTTTTCGCACTTGTGTTAGTGTTGAAAAACCACTTTTCGCACTTGTGTTAGTGTTGAAAAACCACTTTTCGCACTTGTGTTGGTGCAGGAAACCACTTTTGCACTTGTATTAGTGTGGAAAAACCACTTTTCGCACTTGCGTTAGTGTTGAAAAACCACTTTTCGCACTTGTGTTAGTGTTGAAAAACCACTTTTCGCACTTGTGTTAGTGTTGAAAAACCACTTTTCGCACTTGTGTTGGTGCAGGAAACCACTTTTGCACTTGTATTAGTGTTGAAAACCCACTTTTGCACTTGTATTAGTGTGGAAAAACCACTTTTCGCACCTGTGTTAGTGTTGAAAAACCACTTTTCGCACTTGTGTCAGTGTTGAAAAACCACTTTTCTCACTTGTGTTAGTATTGAAAAACCACTTTTCGCACTTGTGTTGGTGCAGGAAACCACTTTTGCACTTGTATTAGTGTGGAAAAAACACTTTTTGCACTTGTGATAGTGTTGAAAAACCACTTTTCGCACTTGTGTTAGTGTTGAAAAACCATTTTTCGCGCTTGTGTTGGTGCAGGAAACCACTTTTGCGCTTGTATTAGTGTGGAAAAAACCACTTTTCGCACTTGTGTTAGTGTTGAAAAACCACTTTTCGCACTTGTGTTAGTGTTGAAAAACCACTTTTCGCACTTGTGTTGGTGCAGGAAACCACTTTTGCACTTGTATTAGTGTGGAAAAAACACTTTTTGCACTTGTGATAGTGTTGAACAACCACTTTTCGCACTTGTGTTAGTGTTGAAAAACCACTTTTCGCACATGTGTTGGTGCAGGAAACCACTTTTGCACTTGTATTAGTGTGGAAAACCACTTTTCGCACTTGCGTTAGTGTTGAAAAACCACTTTTCGCACTTGTGTTAGTGTTGAAAAACCACTTTTCACACTTGTGTTAGTGTTGAAAAACCACTTTTCGCACTTGTGTTGGTACAGGAAACCACTTTTGCACTTGTATTAGTGTGGAAAAAAACACTTTTTGCACTTGTGATAGTGTTGAACAACCACTTTTCGCACTTGTGTTAGTGTTGAAAAACCACTTTTCGCACATGTGTTGGTGCAGGAAACCACTTTTGCACTTGTATTAGTGTGGAAAACCACTTTTCGCACTTGCGTTAGTGTTGAAAAACCACTTTTCGCACTTGTGTTAGTGTTGAAAAAACACTTTTCGCACTTGTGTTAGTGTTGAAAAACCACCTTTCGCACTTGTGTTAGTGTTGAAAAACCACTTTTCACACTTGTGTTGGTGCAGGAAACCACTTTTGCACTTGTATTAGTGTGGAAAAAACACTTTTTGCACTTGTAATAGTGTTGAAAAACCACTTTTCGCACTTGTGTTAGTGTTGAAAAACCACTTTTCGCACTTGTGTTGGTGCAGGAAACCACTTTTGCACTTGTATTAGTGTGGAAAAACCACTTTTCGCACTTGTGTTAGTGTTGAAAAACCACTTTTCGCACTTGTGTTAGTGGTGAAAAACCACTTTTTGCACTTGTGTTGGTGCAGGAAACCACTTTTGCACTTGTATTAGTGTGGAAAAAACACTTTTTGCACTTGTGATAGTGTTGAAAAACCACTTTTCGCACTTGTGTTGGTGTTGAAAAACCACTTTTCGCACTTGTGTTGGTGCAGGAAACCACTTTTGCACTTGTATTAGTGTGGAAAAACCACTTTTCGCACTTGTGTTAGTGTTGAAAAACCACTTTTCGCACTTGTGTTAGTGTTGAAAAACCACTTTTCACACTTGTGTTGGTGCAGGAAACCACTTTTGCACTTGTATTAGTGTGGAAAAAACACTTTTCGCACTTGTGTCAGTTTTGAAAAACCACTTTTCGCACTTGTGTTAGTGTTGAAAAACCACTTTTCGCACTTGTGTTGGTGCAGGAAACCACTTTTGCACTTGTATTAGTGTGGAAAACCACTTTTCGCACTTGCGTTAGTGTTGAAAAACCATTTTTCGCGCTTGTGTTGGTGCAGGAAACCACTTTTGCGCTTGTATTAGTGTGGAAAAACCACTTTTCGCACTTGTGTTAGTGTTGAAAAACCACTTTTCGCACTTGTGTTAGTGTTGAAAAACCACTTTTCGCACTTGTGTTGGTGCAGGAAACCACTTTTGCACTTGTATTAGTGTGGAAAAAACACTTTTTGCACTTGTGATAGTGTTGAACAACCACTTTTCGCACTTGTGTTAGTGTTGAAAAACCACTTTTCGCACATGTGTTGGTGCAGGAAACCACTTTTGCACTTGTATTAGTGTGGAAAACCACTTTTCGCACTTGCGTTAGTGTTGAAAAACCACTTTTCGCACTTGTGTTAGTGTTGAAAAACCACTTTTCACACTTGTGTTAGTGTTGAAAAACCACTTTTCGCACTTGTGTTGGTACAGGAAACCACTTTTGCACTTGTATTAGTGTGGAAAAAACACTTTTTGCACTTGTGATAGTGTTGAACAACCACTTTTCGCACTTGTGTTAGTGTTGAAAAACCACTTTTCGCACATGTGTTGGTGCAGGAAACCACTTTTGCACTTGTATTAGTGTGGAAAACCACTTTTCGCACTTGCGTTAGTGTTGAAAAACCACTTTTCGCACTTGTGTTAGTGTTGAAAAAACACTTTTCGCACTTGTGTTAGTGTTGAAAAACCACCTTTCGCACTTGTGTTAGTGTTGAAAAACCACTTTTCACACTTGTGTTGGTGCAGGAAACCACTTTTGCACTTGTATTAGTGTGGAAAAAACACTTTTTGCACTTGTAATAGTGTTGAAAAACCACTTTTCGCACTTGTGTTAGTGTTGAAAAACCACTTTTCCCACTTGTGTTGGTGCAGGAAACCACTTTTGCACTTGTATTAGTGTGGAAAAACCACTTTTCGCACTTGTGTTAGTGTTGAAAACCACTTTTCGCACTTGTGTTAGTGTTGAAAACCCACTTTTCGCACTTGTGTTGGTGCAGGAAACCACTTTTGCACTTGTATTAGTGTGGAAAAACCACTTTTCACACCTGTGTTAGTGTTGAAAAACCACTTTTCGCACTTGTGTTAGTGTTGAAAAACCACTTTTCGCACTTGTGTTAGTGTAGAAAAACCACTTTTCGCACTTGTGTTGCTGCAGGAAACCACTTTTGCACTTGTATTAGTGTGGAAAAAACACTTTTTGCACTTGTGATAGTGTTGAAAAACGACATTTTACACTTGTGTTAGTGTTGAAAACCCATTTTTCGCACTTGTGTTGGTGCAGGAAACTACTTTTGCACTTGTATTAGTGTGGAAAAACCACTTTTCGCACTTGTGTTAGTGTTGAAAAACCACTTTTCGCACTTGTGTTAGTGTTGAAAAACCACTTTTCGCACTTGTGTTGGTGCAGGAAACCACTTTTGCACTTGTATTAGTGTGGAAAAAACACTTTTTGCACTTGTGATAGTGTTGAAAAACCACTTTTCGCACTTGTGTTAGTGTTGAAAAACCACTTTTCGCACTTGTGTTGGTGCAGGAATCCACTTTTGCACTTGTATTAGTGTGGAAAAACCACTTTTCGCACTTGTGTTAGTGTTGAAAAACCACTTTTCGCACTTGTGTTAGTGTTGAAAAACCACTTTTCGCACTTGTGTTAGTGTTGAAAAACCACTTTTTGCACTTGTGTTAGTGTTGAAAAACCACTTTTCGCACTTGTGTTGGTGCAGGAAACCACTTTTGAACTTGTATTAGTGTGGAAAAAACACTTTTTGCACTTGTGATAGTGTTGAAAAACCACTTTTCGCACTTGTGTTAGTGTTGAAAAACCACTTTTCGCACTTGTGTTGGTGCAGGAAACCACTTTTGCACTTGTATTAGTGTGGCAAAACCACTTTTCGCACTTGTGTTATTGTTGAAAAACCACTTTTCGCACTTGTGTTGGTGCAGGAAGCCACTTTTGCACTTGTATTAGTGTGGAAAAACCACTTTTCGCACTTGTGTTAGTGTTGAAAAATGACTTTTCGCACGTGTGTTAGTGTTGAAAAACCACTTTTCGCACTTGTTTTAGTGTTGAAAAAACACTTTTTGCACTTGTGTTAGAGTTGAAAAACCACTTTTCGCACTTGTGTTGGTGCAGGAAACCACTTTTGCACTTGCATTAGTGTGGAAAAACCACTTTCGCACTTGTGTTAGTGTTGAAAAACCACTTTTCGCACTTGTGTTAGTGTTGAAAAACCACTTTTCGCACTTGTGTTAGTGTGGAAAAACCACTTTTCGCACTTGTGTTGGTGTTGAAAAACCACTTTTCGCACTTGTGTTGGTGTTGAAAAACCACTTTTCGCACGTGTGTTAGTGTTGAAAAACCACTTTTCTCATGTGTGTTAGTGTTGAAAAAGCACTTTTCGCACTTGTTTTAGTGTTGAAAAACCACTTTTTGCACTTGTGTTAGTGTTGAAAAACCACTTTTCGCCCTTGTGTTGGTGCAGGAAACCACTTTTGCACTTGTATTAGTGTGGAAAAACCACTTTTCGCACTTGTGTTAGTGTTGAAAAACCACTTTTCGCACTTGTGTTAGTGTTGAAAAACCACTTTTTGCACTTGTGTTGGTGCAGGAAACCACTTTTGCACTTGTATTAGTGTGGAAAAAACACTTTTTGCACTTGTGATAGTGTTGAAAAACCACTTTTCGCACTTGTGTTGGTGTTGAAAAACCACTTTTCGCACTTGTGTTGGTGCAGGAAACCACTTTTGCACTTGTATTAGTGTGGAAAAACCACTTTTCGCACTTGTGTTAGTGTTGAAAAACCACTTTTCGCACTTGTGTTAGTGTTGAAAAACCACTTTTCGCACTTGTGTTGGTGCAGGAAACCACTTTTGCACTTGTATTAGTGTGGAAAAAACACTTTTTGCACTTGTGTCAGTGTTGAAAAACCACTTTTCGCACTTGTGTTAGTGTTGAAAAACCACTTTTCGCACTTGTGTTGGTGCAGGAAACCACTTTTGCACCTGTATTAGTGTGGAAAAAACACTTTTTGCACTTGTGATAGTGTTGAAAAACCACTTTTCGCGCTTGTGTTAGTGTTGAAAAACCACTTTTCGCACTTGTGTTGGTGTAGGAAACCACTTTTGCACTTGTATTAGTGTGGAAAAACTGCTTTTCGCACTTGTGTTAGTGTTGAAAAACCACTATTCGCACTTGTGTTAGTGTTGAAAAACCACTTTTCGCACTTGTGTTGGTGCAGGAAACCACTTTTGCACTTGTATTAGCGTGGAAAAAACACTTTTTGCACTTGTGATAGTGTTGAAAAACCACTTTTCGCACTTGTGTTAGTGTTGAAAAACCACTTTTCGCACTTGTGTTGGTGCAGGAAACCACTTTTGCACTTGTATTAGTGTGGAAAAAACACTTTTGGCACTTGTGTTAGTGTTGAAAAAACACTTTTCGCACTTGTGTTAGTGTTGAAAAACCACTTTTCGCACTTGTGTTAGTGTTGAAAAACCACTTTTCGCACTTGTGTTGGTGCAGGAAACCACTTTTGCACTTGTATTAGTGTGGAAAAACCACTTTTCGCACTTGTGTTAGTGTTGAAAAACCACTTTTCGCACTTGTGTTAGTATTGAAAAACCACTTTTCGCACTTGTGTTGGTGCAGGAAACCACTTTTGCACTTGTATTATTGTGGAAAAAACACTTTTTGCACTTGTGATAGTGTTGAAAAACCATTTTTCGCACTTGTGTTAGTGTTGAAAAACCACTTTTCGCACTTGTGTTAGTGTTGAAAAACCACTTTTCGCACTTGTGTTAGTGTTGAAAAACCACTTTTCGCACTTGTGTTGGTGCAGGAAACCACTTTTTCACTTGTATTAGTGTGGAAAAAACACTTTTCGCACTTGTGTTGGTGCAGGAAACCACTTTTGCACTTGTATTAGTGTGGAAAAACCACTTTTCGCACTTGTGTTAGTGTTGTAAAACCACTTTTCACGCTTGTGTTGGTGCAGGAAACCACTTTTGCACTTGTATTAGTGTGGAAAAAACACTTTTTGCACTTGTGATAGTGTTGAAAAACCACTTTTCTCACTTGTGTTAGTATTGAAAAACCACTTTTCGCACTTGTGTTGGTGCAGGACACCACTTTTGCACTTGTATTAGTGTGGAAAAAACACTTTTTGCACTTGTGATAGTGTTGAAAAACCACTTTCGCACCTGTGTTAGTGTTGAACAACCACTTTTCGCAGTTGTGTTAGTGTTGAGCAACCACTTTTCGCACTTGTGTTAGTGTTGAAAAACCACTTTTCGCACTTGTGTTGGTGCAGGAAACCACTTTTGCACTTGTATTAGTGTGGAAAACCACTTTTCGCACTTGCGTTAGTGTTGAAAAACCACTTTTCGCACTTGTGTTAGTGTTGAAAAACCACTTTTCGCACTTGTGTTAGTGTTGAAAAACCACTTTTCACACTTGTGTTAGTGTTGAAAAACCACTTTTCGCACTTGTGTTGGTGCAGGAAACCACTTTTGCACTTGTATTAGTGTGGAAAAAACACTTTTCGCACTTGTGTTAGTGTTGAAAAACCACTTTTCGCACTTGTGTTAGTGTTGAAAAACCACTTTTCGCACTTGTGTTGGTGCAGGAAACCACTTTTGCACTTGTATTAGTGTGGAAAAAACACTTTTTGCACTTGTGGTAGTGTTGAAAAACCACTTTTCGCACTTGTGTTAGTGTTGAAAAACCACTTTTCGCACTTGTGTTGGTGCAGGAAACCACTTTTGCACTTGTATTAGTGTGGAAAAACCACTTTTCGCACTTGTGTTAGTGTTGAAAAAGCACTTTTCGCACTTGTGTTAGTGTTGAAAACCCACATTTCGCTCTTGTGTTGGTGCAGGAAACCACTTTTGCACTTGTTTTAGTGTTGAAAAACCACTTTTTGCACTTGTGTTAGTGTTGAAAAACCACTTTTCGCACTTGTGTTGGTGTTGAAAAACCACTTTTCGCACTTGTGTTGGTGCAGGAAACCACTTTTGCACTTGTATTAGTGTGGAAAAACCACTTTTCGCACTTGTGTTAGTGTTGAAAAACCACTTTTCGCACTTGTGTTAGTGTTGAAAAACCACTTTTCACACTTGTGTTGGTGCAGGAAACCACTTTTGCACTTGTATTAGTGTGGAAAAAACACTTTTCGCACTTGTGTCAGTGTTGAAAAACCACTTTTCGCATTTGTGTTAGTGTTGAAAAACCACTTTTCGCACTTGTGTTGGTGCAGGAAACCACTTTTGCACCTGTAATAGTGTGGAAAAAACACTTTTTGCACTTGTGATAGTGTTGAAAAACAACTTTTCGCGCTTGTGTTAGTGTTGAAAAACCACTTTTCGCACTTGTGTTGGTGCAGGAAACCACTTTTGCACTTGTATTAGTGTGGAAAAACCACTTTTCGCACTTGTGTTAGTGTTGAAAAACCACTATTCGCACTTGTGTTAGTGTTGAAAAACCACTTTTCGCACTTGTGTTGGTGCAGGAAACCACTTTTGCACTTGTATTAGTGTGGAAAAAACACTTTTTGCACTTGTGATAGTGTTGAAAAACCACTTTTCGCACGTGTGTTAGTGTTGAAAAACCACTTTTCGCACTTGTTTTAGTGTTGAAAAACCACTTTTTGCACTTGTGTTAGTGTTGAAAAACCACTTTTTGCACTTGTGTTGGTGCAGGAAACCACTTTTGCACTTGCATTAGTGTGGAAAACCACATTCGCACTTGTGTTAGTGTTGAAAAACCACTTTTCACACTTGTGTTAGTGTTGAAAAACTACTTTTCGCACTTGTGTTGGTGCAGGAAACCACTTTTGCACTTGTATTAGTGTGGAAAAAACACTTTTTGCACTTGTGATAGTGTTGAAAAACCACTTTTCGCACTTGGGTTGGTGCAGGAAACCACTTTTGCACTTGTATTAGTGTGGAAAAAACACTTTTTGCACTTGTGATAGTGTTGAAAAACCACTTTTCGCACTTGTGTTAGTGTTGAAAAACCACTTTTCGCACTTGTGTTGGTGCAGGAAACCACTTTTGCACTTGTATAAGTGTGGAAAAACCACTTTTCGCACTTGTGTTAGTGTTGAAAAAGCACTTTTCGCACGTGTGTTAGTGTTGAAAAACCACTTTTCGCACTTGTTTTAGTGTTGAAAAACCACATTTCGCACTCGTGTTAGTGTTGAAAAACCACTTTTCGCACTTGTGTTGGTGCAGGAAACCACTTTTGCACTTGTATTAGTGTGGAAAAACCACTTTTCGCACTTGTGTTAGTGTTGAAAAACCACTTTTCGCACTTGTGTTAGTGTTGAAAAACCACTTTTTGCACTTGTGTTGGTGAAGGAAACCACTTTTGCACTTGTATTAGTGTGGAAAAAACACTTTTTGCACTTGTGATAGTGTTGAAAAACCACTTTTCGCACTTGTGTTGGTGTTGAAAAACCACTTTTCGCACTTGTGTTGGTGCAGGAAACCACTTTTGCACTTGTATTAGTGTGGAAAAACCACTTTTCGCACTTGTGTTAGTGTTGAAAAACCACTTTTCGCACTTGTGTTAGTGTTGAAAAACCACTTTTCGCACTTGTGTTGGTGCAGGAAACCACTTTTGCACTTGTATTAGTGTGGAAAAAACACTTTTTGCACTTGTGTCAGTGTTGAAAAACCACTTTTCGCACTTGTGTTAGTGTTGAAAAACCACTTTTCGCACTTGTGTTGGTGCAGGAAACCACTTTTGCACCTGTATTAGTGTGGAAAAAACACTTTTTGCACTTGTGATAGTGTTGAAAAACCACTTTTCGCGCTTGTGTTAGTGTTGAAAAACCACTTTTCGCACTTGTGTTGGTGCAGGAAACCACTTTTGCACTTGTATTAGTGTGGAAAAACCGCTTTTCGCACTTGTGTTAGTGTTGAAAAACCACTATTCGCACTTGTGTTAGTGTTGAAAAACCACTTTTCGCACTTGTGTTGGTGCAGGAAACCACTTTTGCACTTGTATTAGTGTGGAAAAAACACTTTTTGCACTTGTGTCAGTGTTGAAAAACCACTTTTCGCATTTGTGTTAGTGTTGAAAAACCACTTTTCGCACTTGTGTTGGTGCAGGAAACCACTTTTGCACCTGTATTAGTGTGGAAAAAACACTTTTTGCACTTGTGATAGTGTTGAAAAACCACTTTTCGCGCTTGTGTTAGTGTTGAAAAACCACTTTTCGCACTTGTGTTGGTGCAGGAAACCACTTTTGCACTTGTATTAGTGTGGAAAAACCGCTTTTCGCACTTGTGTTAGTGTTGAAAAACCACTATTCGCACTTGTGTTAGTGTTGAAAAACCACTTTTCGCACTTGTGTTGGTGCAGGAAACCACTTTTGCACTTGTATTAGTGTGGAAAAAACACTTTTTACACTTGTGATAGTGTTGAAAAACCACTTTTCGCACTTGTGTTAGTGTTGAAAAACCACTTTTCGCACTTGTGTTGGTGCAGGAAACCACTTTTCCACTTGTATTAGTGTGGAAAAACCACTTTTGGCACTTGTGTTAGTGTTGAAAAAACACTTTTCGCACTTGTGTTAGTGTTGAAAAACCACTTTTCGCACTTGTGTTAGTGTTGAAAAACCACTTTTCGCACTTGTGTTGGTGCAGGAAACCACTTTTGCACTTGTATTAGTGTGGAAAAACCACTTTTCGCACTTGTGTTAGTGTTGAAAAACCACTTTTCGCACTTGTGTTAGTATTGAAAAACCACTTTTCGCACTTGTGTTGGTGCAGGAAACCACTTTTGCACTTGTATTATTGTGGAAAAAACACTTTTTGCACTTGTGATAGTGTTGAAAAACCACTTTTCGCACTTGTGTTAGTGTTGAAAAACCACTTTTCGCACTTGTGTTAGTGTTGAAAAACCACTTTTCGCACTTGTGTTAGTGTTGAAAAAACACTTTTCGCACTTGTGATAGTGTTGAAAAACCACTTTTCGCACTTGGGTTGGTGCAGGAAACCACTTTTGCACTTGTATTAGTGTGGAAAAAACACTTTTTGCACTTGTGATAGTGTTGAAAAACCACTTTTCGCACTTGTGTTAGTGTTGAAAAACCACTTTTTGCACTTGTGTTAGTGTTGAAAAACCACTTTTCGCACTTGTGTTGGTGCAGGAAACCACTTTTGAACTTGTATTAGTGTGGAAAAAACACTTTTTGCACTTGTGATAGTGTTGAAAAACCACTTTTCGCACTTGTGTTAGTGTTGAAAAACCACTTTTCGCACTTGTGTTGGTGCAGGAAACCACTTTTGCACTTGTATTAGTGTGGAAAAACCACTTTTCGCACTTGTGTTATTGTTGAAAAACCACTTTTCGCACTTGTGTTGGTGCAGGAAACCACTTTTGCACTTGTATTAGTGTGGAAAAACCACTTTTCGCACTTGTGTTAGTGTTGAAAAATGACTTTTCGCACGTGTGTTAGTGTTGAAAAACCACTTTTCGCACTTGTTTTAGTGTTGAAAAAACACTTTTTGCACTTGTGTTAGAGTTGAAAAACCACTTTTCGCACTTGTGTTGGTGCAGGAAACCACTTTTGCACCTGCATTAGTGTGGAAAAACCACTTTCGCACTTGTGTTAGTGTTGAAAAACCACTTTTCGCACTTGTGTTAGTGTTGAAAAACCACTTTTCGCACTTGTGTTAGTGTGGAAAAACCACTTTTCGCACTTGTGTTGGTGTTGAAAAACCACTTTTCGCACTTGTGTTGGTGTTGAAAAACCACTTTTCGCACGTGTGTTAGTGTTGAAAAACCACTTTTCGCATGTGTGTTAGTGTTGAAAAACCACTTTTCGCACTTGTTTTAGTGTTGAAAAACCACTTTTTGCACTTGTGTTAGTGTTGAAAAACCACTTTTCGCACTTGTGTTGGTGCAGGAAACCACTTTTGCACTTGTATTAGTGTGGAAAAAACACTTTTTGCACTTGTGATAGTGTTGAAAAACCACTTTTCGCACTTGTTTTAGTGTTGAAAAACCACTTTTTGCACTTGTGTTAGTGTTGAAAAACCACATTTTGCACTTGTGTTGGTGCAGGAAACCACTTTTGCACTTGCATTAGTGTGGAAAACCACATTCGCACTTGTGTTAGTGTTGAAAAACCACTTTTCACACTTGTGTTAGTGTTGAAAAACTACTTTTCGCATTTGTGTTGGTGCAGGAAACCACTTTTGCACTTGTATTAGTGTGGAAAAAACACTTTTTGCACTTGTGATAGTGTTGAAAAACCACTTTTCGCACTTGTGTTGGTGCAGGAAACCACTTTTGCACTTGTATAAGTGTGGAAAAACCACTTTTCGCACTTGTGTTAGTGTTGAAAAAGCACTTTTCGCACGTGTGTTAGTGTTGAAAAACCACTTTTCGCACTTGTTTTAGTGTTGAAAAACCACATTTCGCACTCGTGTTAGTGTTGAAAAACCACTTTTCGCACTTGTGTTGGTGCAGGAAACCACTTTTGCACTTGTATTAGTGTGGAAAAACCACTTTTCGCACTTCTGTTAGTGTTGAAAAACCACTTTTCGCACTTGTGTTAGTGTTGAAAAACCACTTTTTGCACTTGTGTTGGTGCAGGAAACCACTTTTGCACTTGTATTAGTGTGGAAAAACCACTTTTCGCACTTGTGTTAGTGTTGAAAAACCACTTTTCGCACTTGTGTTAGTGTTGAAAAACCACTTTTCGCACTTGTGTTGGTGCAGGAAACCACTTTTGCACTTGTATTAGTGTGGAAAAAACACTTTTCGCACTTGTGTCAGTGTTGAAAAACCACTTTTCGCATTTGTGTTAGTGTTGAAAAACCACTTTTCGCACTTGTGTTGGTGCAGGAAACCACTTTTGCACCTGTAATAGTGTGGAAAAAACACTTTTTGCACTTGTGATAGTGTTGAAAAACAACTTTTCGCGCTTGTGTTAGTGTTGAAAAACCACTTTTCGCACTTGTGTTGGTGCAGGAAACCACTTTTGCACTTGTATTAGTGTGGAAAAACCACTTTTCGCACTTGTGTTAGTGTTGAAAAACCACTATTCGCACTTGTGTTAGTGTTGAAAAACCACTTTTCGCACTTGTGTTGGTGCAGGAAACCACTTTTGCACTTGTATTAGTGTGGAAAAAACACTTTTTGCACTTGTGATAGTGTTGAAAAACCACTTTTCGCACGTGTGTTAGTGTTGAAAAACCACTTTTCGCACTTGTTTTAGTGTTGAAAAACCACTTTTTGCACTTGTGTTAGTGTTGAAAAACCACTTTTTGCACTTGTGTTGGTGCAGGAAACCACTTTTGCACTTGCATTAGTGTGGAAAACCACATTCGCACTTGTGTTAGTGTTGAAAAACCACTTTTCACACTTGTGTTAGTGTTGAAAAACTACTTTTCGCACTTGTGTTGGTGCAGGAAACCACTTTTGCACTTGTATTAGTGTGGAAAAAACACTTTTTGCACTTGTGATAGTGTTGAAAAACCACTTTTCGCACTTGGGTTGGTGCAGGAAACCACTTTTGCACTTGTATTAGTGTGGAAAAAACACTTTTTGCACTTGTGATAGTGTTGAAAAACCACTTTTCGCACTTGTGTTAGTGTTGAAAAACCACTTTTCGCACTTGTGTTGGTGCAGGAAACCACTTTTGCACTTGTATAAGTGTGGAAAAACCACTTTTCGCACTTGTGTTAGTGTTGAAAAAGCACTTTTCGCACGTGTGTTAGTGTTGAAAAACCACTTTTCGCACTTGTTTTAGTGTTGAAAAACCACATTTCGCACTCGTGTTAGTGTTGAAAAACCACTTTTCGCACTTGTGTTGGTGCAGGAAACCACTTTTGCACTTGTATTAGTGTGGAAAAACCACTTTTCGCACTTGTGTTAGTGTTGAAAAACCACTTTTCGCACTTGTGTTAGTGTTGAAAAACCACTTTTTGCACTTGTGTTGGTGAAGGAAACCACTTTTGCACTTGTATTAGTGTGGAAAAAACACTTTTTGCACTTGTGATAGTGTTGAAAAACCACTTTTCGCACTTGTGTTGGTGTTGAAAAACCACTTTTCGCACTTGTGTTGGTGCAGGAAACCACTTTTGCACTTGTATTAGTGTGGAAAAACCACTTTTCGCACTTGTGTTAGTGTTGAAAAACCACTTTTCGCACTTGTGTTAGTGTTGAAAAACCACTTTTCGCACTTGTGTTGGTGCAGGAAACCACTTTTGCACTTGTATTAGTGTGGAAAAAACACTTTTCGCACTTGTGTCAGTGTTGAAAAACCACTTTTCGCATTTGTGTTAGTGTTGAAAAACCACTTTTCGCACTTGTGTTGGTGCAGGAAACCACTTTTGCACCTGTAATAGTGTGGAAAAAACACTTTTTGCACTTGTGATAGTGTTGAAAAACAACTTTTCGCGCTTGTGTTAGTGTTGAAAAACCACTTTTCGCACTTGTGTTGGTGCAGGAAACCACTTTTGCACTTGTATTAGTGTGGAAAAACCACTTTTCGCACTTGTGTTAGTGTTGAAAAACCACTATTCGCACTTGTGTTAGTGTTGAAAAACCACTTTTCGCACTTGTGTTGGTGCAGGAAACCACTTTTGCACTTGTATTAGTGTGGAAAAAACACTTTTTGCACTTGTGATAGTGTTGAAAAACCACTTTTCGCACGTGTGTTAGTGTTGAAAAACCACTTTTCGCACTTGTTTTAGTGTTGAAAAACCACTTTTTGCACTTGTGTTAGTGTTGAAAAACCACTTTTTGCACTTGTGTTGGTGCAGGAAACCACTTTTGCACTTGCATTAGTGTGGAAAACCACATTCGCACTTGTGTTAGTGTTGAAAAACCACTTTTCACACTTGTGTTAGTGTTGAAAAACTACTTTTCGCACTTGTGTTGGTGCAGGAAACCACTTTTGCACTTGTATTAGTGTGGAAAAAACACTTTTTGCACTTGTGATAGTGTTGAAAAACCACTTTTCGCACTTGGGTTGGTGCAGGAAACCACTTTTGCACTTGTATTAGTGTGGAAAAAACACTTTTTGCACTTGTGATAGTGTTGAAAAACCACTTTTCGCACTTGTGTTAGTGTTGAAAAACCACTTTTCGCACTTGTGTTGGTGCAGGAAACCACTTTTGCACTTGTATAAGTGTGGAAAAACCACTTTTCGCACTTGTGTTAGTGTTGAAAAAGCACTTTTCGCACGTGTGTTAGTGTTGAAAAACCACTTTTCGCACTTGTTTTAGTGTTGAAAAACCACATTTCGCACTCGTGTTAGTGTTGAAAAACCACTTTTCGCACTTGTGTTGGTGCAGGAAACCACTTTTGCACTTGTATTAGTGTGGAAAAACCACTTTTCGCACTTGTGTTAGTGTTGAAAAACCACTTTTCGCACTTGTGTTAGTGTTGAAAAACCACTTTTTGCACTTGTGTTGGTGAAGGAAACCACTTTTGCACTTGTATTAGTGTGGAAAAAACACTTTTTGCACTTGTGATAGTGTTGAAAAACCACTTTTCGCACTTGTGTTGGTGTTGAAAAACCACTTTTCGCACTTGTGTTGGTGCAGGAAACCACTTTTGCACTTGTATTAGTGTGGAAAAACCACTTTTCGCACTTGTGTTAGTGTTGAAAAACCACTTTTCGCACTTGTGTTAGTGTTGAAAAACCACTTTTCGCACTTGTGTTGGTGCAGGAAACCACTTTTGCACTTGTATTAGTGTGGAAAAAACACTTTTTGCACTTGTGATAGTGTTGAAAAACCACTTTTCGCGCTTGTGTTAGTGTTGAAAAACCACTTTTCGCACTTGTGTTGGTGCAGGAAACCACTTTTGCACTTGTATTAGTGTGGAAAAACCGCTTTTCGCACTTGTGTTAGTGTTGAAAAACCACTATTCGCACTTGTGTTAGTGTTGAAAAACCACTTTTCGCACTTGTGTTGGTGCAGGAAACCACTTTTGCACTTGTATTAGTGTGGAAAAAACACTTTTTGCACTTGTGTCAGTGTTGAAAAACCACTTTTCGCACTTGTGTTAGTGTTGAAAAACCACTTTTCGCACTTGTGTTGGTGCAGGAAACCACTTTTGCACCTGTATTAGTGTGGAAAAAACACTTTTTGCACTTGTGATAGTGTTGAAAAACCACTTTTCGCGCTTGTGTTAGTGTTGAAAAACCACTTTTCGCACGTGTGTTGGTGCAGGAAACCACTTTTGCACTTGTATTAGTGTGGAAAAACCGCTTTTCGCACTTGTGTTAGTGTTGAAAAACCACTATTCGCACTTGTGTTAGTGTTGAAAAACCACTTTTCGCACTTGTGTTGGTGCAGGAAACCACTTTTGCACTTGTATTAGTGTGGAAAAAACACTTTTTACACTTGTGATAGTGTTGAAAAACCACTTTTCGCACTTGTGTTAGTGTTGAAAAACCACTTTTCGCACTTGTGTTGGTGCAGGAAACCACTTTTCCACTTGTATTAGTGTGGAAAAACCACTTTTGGCACTTGTGTTAGTGTTGAAAAAACACTTTTCGCACTTGTGTTAGTGTTGAAAAACCACTTTTCGCACTTGTGTTAGTGTTGAAAAACCACTTTTCGCACTTGTGTTGGTGCAGGAAACCACTTTTGCACTTGTATTAGTGTGGAAAAACCACTTTTCGCACTTGTGTTAGTGTTGAAAAACCACTTTTCGCACTTGTGTTAGTATTGAAAAACCACTTTTCGCACTTGTGTTGGTGCAGGAAACCACTTTTGCACTTGTATTATTGTGGAAAAAACACTTTTTGCACTTGTGATAGTGTTGAAAAACCACTTTTCGCACTTGTGTTAGTGTTGAAAAACCACTTTTCGCACTTGTGTTAGTGTTGAAAAACCACTTTTCGCACTTGTGTTAGTGTTGAAAAAACACTTTTCGCACTTGTGATAGTGTTGAAAAACCACTTTTCACACTTGGGTTGGTGCAGGAAACCACTTTTGCACTTGTATTAGTGTGGAAAAAACACTTTTTGCACTTGTGATAGTGTTGAAAAACCACTTTTCGCACTTGTGTTAGTGTTGAAAAACCACTTTTTGCACTTGTGTTAGTGTTGAAAAACCACTTTTCGCACTTGTGTTGGTGCAGGAAACCACTTTTGAACTTGTATTAGTGTGGAAAAAACACTTTTTGCACTTGTGATAGTGTTGAAAAACCACTTTTCGCACTTGTGTTAGTGTTGAAAAACCACTTTTCGCACTTGTGTTGGGGCAGGAAACCACTTTTGCACTTGTATTAGTGTGGAAAAACCACTTTTCGCACTTGTGTTATTGTTGAAAAACCACTTTTCGCACTTGTGTTGGTGCAGGAAACCACTTTTGCACTTGTATTAGTGTGGAAAAACCACTTTTCGCACTTGTGTTAGTGTTGAAAAATGACTTTTCGCACGTGTGTTAGTGTTGAAAAACCACTTTTCGCACTTGTTTTAGTGTTGAAAAAACACTTTTTGCACTTGTGTTAGAGTTGAAAAACCACTTTTCGCACTTGTGTTGGTGCAGGAAACCACTTTTGCACCTGCATTAGTGTGGAAAAACCACTTTCGCACTTGTGTTAGTGTTGAAAAACCACTTTTCGCACTTGTGTTAGTGTTGAAAAACCACTTTTCGCACTTGTGTTAGTGTGGAAAAACCACTTTTCGCACTTGTGTTGGTGTTGAAAAACCACTTTTCGCACTTGTGTTGGTGTTGAAAAACCACTTTTCGCACGTGTGTTAGTGTTGAAAAACCACTTTTCGCATGTGTGTTAGTGTTGAAAAACCACTTTTCGCACTTGTTTTAGTGTTGAAAAACCACTTTTTGCACTTGTGTTAGTGTTGAAAAACCACTTTTCGCACTTGTGTTGGTGCAGGAAACCACTTTTGCACTTGTATTAGTGTGGAAAAACCACTTTTCGCACTTGTGTTATTGTTGAAAAACCACTTTTCGCACTTGTGTTGGTGCAGGAAACCACTTTTGCACTTGTATTAGTGTGGAAAAAACACTTTTTGCACTTGTGATAGTGTTGAAAAACCACTTTTCGCACGTGTGTTAGTGTTGAAAAACCACTTTTCGCACTTGTTTTAGTGTTGAAAAACCACTTTTTGCACTTGTGTTAGTGTTGAAAAACCACTTTTTGCACTTGTGTTGGTGCAGGAAACCACTTTTGCACTTGCATTAGTGTGGAAAACCACATTCGCACTTGTGTTAGTATTGAAAAACCACTTTTCACACTTGTGTTAGTGTTGAAAAACTACTTTTCGCATTTGTGTTGGTGCAGGAAACCACTTTTGCACTTGTATTATTGTGGAAAAAACACTTTTTGCACTTGTGATAGTGTTGAAAAACCACTTTTCGCACTTGTGTTAGTGTTGAAAAACCACTTTTCGCACTTGTGTTGGTGCAGGAAACCACTTTTGCACTTGTATAAGTGTGGAAAAACCACTTTTCGCACTTGTGTTAGTGTTGAAAAAGCACTTTTCGCACGTGTGTTAGTGTTGAAAAACCACTTTTCGCACTTGTTTTAGTGTTGAAAAACCACATTTCGCACTCGTGTTAGTGTTGAAAAACCACTTTTCGCACTTGTGTTGGTGCAGGAAACCACTTTTGCACTTGTATTAGTGTGGAAAAACCACTTTTCGCACTTGTGTTAGTGTTGAAAAACCACTTTTCGCACTTGTGTTAGTGTTGAAAAACCACTTTTTGCACTTGTGTTGGTGAAGGAAACCACTTTTGCACTTGTATTAGTGTGGAAAAAACACTTTTTGCACTTGTGATAGTGTTGAAAAACCACTTTTCGCACTTGTGTTGGTGTTGAAAAACCACTTTTCGCACTTGTGTTGGTGCAGGAAACCACTTTTGCACTTGTATTAGTGTGGAAAAACCACTTTTCGCACTTGTGTTAGTGTTGAAAAACCACTTTTCGCACTTGTGTTAGTGTTGAAAAACCACTTTTCGCACTTGTGTTGGTGCAGGAAACCACTTTTGCACTTGTATTAGTGTGGAAAAAACACTTTTTGCACTTGTGTCAGTGTTGAAAAACCACTTTTCGCACTTGTGTTAGTGTTGAAAAACCACTTTTCGCACTTGTGTTGGTGCAGGAAACCACTTTTGCACCTGTATTAGTGTGGAAAAAACACTTTTTGCACTTGTGATAGTGTTGAAAAACCACTTTTCGCGCTTGTGTTAGTGTTGAAAAACCACTTTTCGCACTTGTGTTGGTGCAGGAAACCACTTTTGCACTTGTATTAGTGTGGAAAAACCGCTTTTCGCACTTGTGTTAGTGTTGAAAAACCACTATTCGCACTTGTGTTAGTGTTGAAAAACCACTTTTCGCACTTGTGTTGGTGCAGGAAACCACTTTTGCACTTGTATTAGTGTGGAAAAAACACTTTTTGCACTTGTGTCAGTGTTGAAAAACCACTTTTCGCACTTGTGTTAGTGTTGAAAAACCACTTTTCGCACTTGTGTTGGTGCAGGAAACCACTTTTGCACCTGTATTAGTGTGGAAAAAACACTTTTTGCACTTGTGATAGTGTTGAAAAACCACTTTTCGCGCTTGTGTTAGTGTTGAAAAACCACTTTTCGCACTTGTGTTGGTGCAGGAAACCACTTTTGCACTTGTATTAGTGTGGAAAAACCGCTTTTCGCACTTGTGTTAGTGTTGAAAAACCACTATTCGCACTTGTGTTAGTGTTGAAAAACCACTTTTCGCACTTGTGTTGGTGCAGGAAACCACTTTTGCACTTGTATTAGTGTGGAAAAAACACTTTTTACACTTGTGATAGTGTTGAAAAAACCACTTTTCGCACTTGTGTTAGTGTTGAAAAACCACTTTTCGCACTTGTGTTGGTGCAGGAAACCACTTTTCCACTTGTATTAGTGTGGAAAAACCACTTTTGGCACTTGTGTTAGTGTTGAAAAAACACTTTTCGCACTTGTGTTAGTGTGAAAAACCACTTTTCGCACTTGTGTTAGTGTTGAAAAACCACTTTTCGCACTTGTGTTGGTGCAGGAAACCACTTTTGCACTTGTATTAGTGTGGAAAAACCACTTTTCGCACTTGTGTTAGTGTTGAAAAACCACTTTTCGCACTTGTGTTAGTATTGAAAAACCACTTTTCGCACTTGTGTTGGTGCAGGAAACCACTTTTGCACTTGTATTATTGTGGAAAAAACACTTTTTGCACTTGTGATAGTGTTGAAAAACCACTTTTCGCACTTGTGTTAGTGTTGAAAAACCACTTTTCGCACTTGTGTTAGTGTTGAAAAACCACTTTTCGCACTTGTGTTAGTGTTGAAAAAACACTTTTCGCACTTGTGATAGTGTTGAAAAACCACTTTTCGCACTTGGGTTGGTGCAGGAAACCACTTTTGCACTTGTATTAGTGTGGAAAAAACACTTTTTGCACTTGTGATAGTGTTGAAAAACCACTTTTCGCACTTGTGTTAGTGTTGAAAAACCACTTTTTGCACTTGTGTTAGTGTTGAAAAACCACTTTTCGCACTTGTGTTGGTGCAGGAAACCACTTTTGAACTTGTATTAGTGTGGAAAAAACACTTTTTGCACTTGTGATAGTGTTGAAAAACCACTTTTCGCACTTGTGTTAGTGTTGAAAAACCACTTTTCGCACTTGTGTTGGTGCAGGAAACCACTTTTGCACTTGTATTAGTGTGGAAAAACCACTTTTCGCACTTGTGTTATTGTTGAAAAACCACTTTTCGCACTTGTGTTGGTGCAGGAAACCACTTTTGCACTTGTATTAGTGTGGAAAAACCACTTTTCGCACTTGTGTTAGTGTTGAAAAATGACTTTTCGCACGTGTGTTAGTGTTGAAAAACCACTTTTCGCACTTGTTTTAGTGTTGAAAAAACACTTTTTGCACTTGTGTTAGAGTTGAAAAACCACTTTTCGCACTTGTGTTGGTGCAGGAAACCACTTTTGCACCTGCATTAGTGTGGAAAAACCACTTTCGCACTTGTGTTAGTGTTGAAAAACCACTTTTCGCACTTGTGTTAGTGTTGAAAAACCACTTTTCGCACTTGTGTTAGTGTGGAAAAACCACTTTTCGCACTTGTGTTGGTGTTGAAAAACCACTTTTCGCACTTGTGTTGGTGTTGAAAAACCACTTTTCGCACGTGTGTTAGTGTTGAAAAACCGCTTTTCGCATGTGTGTTAGTGTTGAAAAACCACTTTTCGCACTTGTTTTAGTGTTGAAAAACCACTTTTTGCACTTGTGTTAGTGTTGAAAAACTACTTTTCGCACTTGTGTTGGTGCAGGAAACCACTTTTGCACTTGTATTAGTGTGGAAAAACCACTTTTCGCACTTGTGTTATTGTTGAAAAACCACTTTTCGCACTTGTGTTGGTGCAGGAAACCACTTTTGCACTTGTATTAGTGTGGAAAAAACACTTTTTGCACTTGTGATAGTGTTGAAAAACCACTTTTCGCACTTGTTTTAGTGTTGAAAAACCACTTTTTGCACTTGTGTTAGTGTTGAAAAACCACTTTTTGCACTTGTGTTGGTGCAGGAAACCACTTTTGCACCTGTATTAGTGTGGAAAAAACACTTTTTGCACTTGTGATAGTGTTGAAAAACCACTTTTCGCGCTTGTGTTAGTGTTGAAAAACCACTTTTCGCACTTGTGTTGGTGCAGGAAACCACTTTTGCACTTGTATTAGTGTGGAAAAACCGCTTTTCGCACTTGTGTTAGTGTTGAAAAACCACTATTCGCACTTGTGTTAGTGTTGAAAAACCACTTTTCGCACTTGTGTTGGTGCAGGAAACCACTTTTGCACTTGTATTAGTGTGGAAAAAACACTTTTTACACTTGTGATAGTGTTGAAAAACCACTTTTCGCACTTGTGTTAGTGTTGAAAAACCACTTTTCGCACTTGTGTTGGTGCAGGAAACCACTTTTCCACTTGTATTAGTGTGGAAAAACCACTTTTGGCACTTGTGTTAGTGTTGAAAAAACACTTTTCGCACTTGTGTTAGTGTTGAAAAACCACTTTTCGCACTTGTGTTAGTGTTGAAAAACCACTTTTCGCACTTGTGTTGGTGCAGGAAACCACTTTTGCACTTGTATTAGTGTGGAAAAACCACTTTTCGCACTTGTGTTAGTGTTGAAAAACCACTTTTCGCACTTGTGTTAGTATTGAAAAACCACTTTTCGCACTTGTGTTGGTGCAGGAAACCACTTTTGCACTTGTATAAGTGTGGAAAAAACACTTTTCGCACTTGTGTTAGTGTTGAAAAAGCACTTTTCGCACGTGTGTTAGTGTTGAAAAACCACTTTTCGCACTTGTTTTAGTGTTGAAAAACCACATTTCGCACTCGTGTTAGTGTTGAAAAACCACTTTTCGCACTTGTGTTGGTGCAGGAAACCACTTTTGCACTTGTATTAGTGTGGAAAAACCACTTTTCGCACTTCTGTTAGTGTTGAAAAACCACTTTTCGCACTTGTGTTAGTGTTGAAAAACCACTTTTTGCACTTGTGTTGGTGCAGGAAACCACTTTTGCACTTGTATTAGTGTGGAAAAACCACTTTTCGCACTTGTGTTAGTGTTGAAAAACCACTTTTCGCACTTGTGTTAGTGTTGAAAAACCACTTTTCGCACTTGTGTTGGTGCAGGAAACCACTTTTGCACTTGTATTAGTGTGGAAAAAACACTTTTCGCACTTGTGTCAGTGTGAAAAACCACTTTTCGCATTTGTGTTAGTGTTGAAAAACCACTTTTCGCACTTGTGTTGGTGCAGGAAACCACTTTTGCACCTGTAATAGTGTGGAAAAAACACTTTTTGCACTTGTGATAGTGTTGAAAAACAACTTTCGCGCTTGTGTTAGTGTTGAAAAACCACTTTTTCGCACTTGTGTTGGTGCAGGAAACCACTTTTGCACTTGTATTAGTGTGGAAAAACCACTTTTCGCACTTGTGTTAGTGTTGAAAAACCACTATTCGCACTTGTGTTAGTGTTGAAAAACCACTTTTCGCACTTGTGTGGTGCAGGAAACCACTTTTGCACTTGTATTAGTGTGGAAAAAAACACTTTTTGCACTTGTGATAGTGTTGAAAAACCACTTTTCGCACGTGTGTTAGTGTTGAAAAACCACTTTTCGCACTTGTTTTAGTGTTGAAAAACCACTTTTTGCACTTGTGTTAGTGTTGAAAAACACACTTTTTGCACTTGTGTTGGTGCAGGAAACCACTTTTGCACTTGCATTAGTGTGGAAAACCACATTCGCACTTGTGTTAGTGTTGAAATACCACTTTTCACACTTGTGTTAGTGTTGAAAAACTACTTTTCGCACTTGTGTTGGTGCAGGGAAACCACTTTTGCACTTGTATTAGTGTGGAAAAAACACTTTTTGCACTTGTGATAGTGTTGAAAAACCACTTTTCGCACTTGGGTTGGTGCAGGAAACCACTTTTGCACTTGTATTAGTGTGGAAAAAACACTTTTTGCACTTGTGATAGTGTTGAAAAACCACTTTTCGCACTTGTGTTAGTGTTGAAAAACCACTTTTCGCACTTGTGTTGGTGCAGGAAACCACTTTTGCACTTGTATAAGTGTGGAAAAACCACTTTTCGCACTTGTGTTAGTGTTGAAAAAGCACTTTTCGCACGTGTGTTAGTGTTGAAAAACCACTTTTCGCACTTGTTTTAGTGTTGAAAAACCACATTTCGCACTCGTGTTAGTGTTGAAAAACCACTTTTCGCACTTGTGTTGGTGCAGGAAACCACTTTTGCACTTGTATTAGTGTGGAAAAACCACTTTTCGCACTTGTGTTAGTGTTGAAAAACCACTTTTCGCACTTGTGTTAGTGTTGAAAAACCACTTTTTGCACTTGTGTTGGTGAAGGAAACCACTTTTGCACTTGTATTAGTGTGGAAGAAACACTTTTTGCACTTGTGATAGTGTTGAAAAACCACTTTTCGCACTTGTGTTGGTGTTGAAAAACCACTTTTCGCACTTGTGTTGGTGCAGGAAACCACTTTTGCACTTGTATTAGTGTGGAAAAACCACTTTTCGCACTTGTGTTAGTGTTGAAAAACCACTTTTCGCACTTGTGTTGGTGCAGGAAACCACTTTTGCACTTGTATTAGTGTGGAAAAACCACTTTTCGCACTTGTGTTAGTGTTGAAAAACCACTTTTCGCACTTGTGTTAGTATTGAAAAACCACTTTTCGCACTTGTGTTGGTGCAGGAAACCACTTTTGCACTTGTATAAGTGTGGAAAAAACACTTTTCGCACTTGTGTTAGTGTTGAAAAAGCACTTTTCGCACGTGTGTTAGTGTTGAAAAACCACTTTTCGCACTTGTTTTAGTGTTGAAAAACCACATTTCGCACTCGTGTTAGTGTTGAAAAACCACTTTTCGCACTTGTGTTGGTGCAGGAAACCACTTTTGCACTTGTATTAGTGTGGAAAAACCACTTTTCGCACTTGTGTTAGTGTTGAAAAACCACTATTCGCACTTGTGTTAGTGTTGAAAAACCACTTTTCGCACTTGTGTTGGTGCAGGAAACCACTTTTGCACTTGTATTAGTGTGGAAAAAACACTTTTTGCACTTGTGATAGTGTTGAAAAACCACTTTTCGCACGTGTGTTAGTGTTGAAAAACCACTTTTCGCACTTGTGTTGGTGCAGGAAACCACTTTTGCACTTGTGTTAGTGTTGAAAAAACACTTTTCGCACTTGTGTTGGTGCAGGAAACCACTTTTGCACTTGCATTAGTGTGGAAAACCACATTCGCACTTGTGTTAGTGTTGAAATACCACTTTTCACACTTGTGTTAGTGTTGAAAAACTACTTTTCGCACTTGTGTTGGTGCAGGAAACCACTTTTGCACTTGTATTAGTGTGGAAAAAACACTTTTTGCACTTGTGATAGTGTTGAAAAACCACTTTTCGCACTTGGGTTGGTGCAGGAAACCACTTTTGCACTTGTATTAGTGTGGAAAAAACACTTTTTGCACTTGTGATAGTGTTGAAAAACCACTTTTCGCACTTGTGTTAGTGTTGAAAAACCACTTTTCGCACTTGTGTTGGTGCAGGAAACCACTTTTGCACTTGTATAAGTGTGGAAAAACCACTTTTCGCACTTGTGTTAGTGTTGAAAAAGCACTTTTCGCACGTGTGTTAGTGTTGAAAAACCACTTTTCGCACTTGTTTTAGTGTTGAAAAACCACATTTCGCACTCGTGTTAGTGTTGAAAAACCACTTTTCGCACTTGTGTTGGTGCAGGAAACCACTTTTGCACTTGTATTAGTGTGGAAAAACCACTTTTCGCACTTGTGTTAGTGTTGAAAAACCACTTTTCGCACTTGTGTTAGTGTTGAAAAACCACTTTTTGCACTTGTGTTGGTGAAGGAAACCACTTTTGCACTTGTATTAGTGTGGAAGAAACACTTTTTGCACTTGTGATAGTGTTGAAAAACCACTTTTCGCACTTGTGTTGGTGTTGAAAAACCACTTTTCGCACTTGTGTTGGTGCAGGAAACCACTTTTGCACTTGTATTAGTGTGGAAAAACCACTTTTCGCACTTGTGTTAGTGTTGAAAAACCACTTTTCGCACTTGTGTTGGTGCAGGAAACCACTTTTGCACTTGTATTAGTGTGGAAAAACCACTTTTCGCACTTGTGTTAGTGTTGAAAAACCACTTTTCGCACTTGTGTTAGTATTGAAAAACCACTTTTCGCACTTGTGTTGGTGCAGGAAACCACTTTTGCACTTGTATAAGTGTGGAAAAAACACTTTTCGCACTTGTGTTAGTGTTGAAAAAGCACTTTTCGCACGTGTGTTAGTGTTGAAAAACCACTTTTCGCACTTGTTTTAGTGTTGAAAAACCACATTTCGCACTCGTGTTAGTGTTGAAAAACCACTTTTCGCACTTGTGTTGGTGCAGGAAACCACTTTTGCACTTGTATTAGTGTGGAAAAACCACTTTTCGCACTTCTGTTAGTGTTGAAAAACCACTTTTCGCACTTGTGTTAGTGTTGAAAAACCACTTTTTGCACTTGTGTTGGTGCAGGAAACCACTTTTGCACTTGTATTAGTGTGGAAAAACCACTTTTCGCACTTGTGTTAGTGTTGAAAAACCACTTTTCGCACTTGTGTTAGTGTTGAAAAACCACTTTTCGCACTTGTGTTGGTGCAGGAAACCACTTTTGCACTTGTATTAGTGTGGAAAAAACACTTTTCGCACTTGTGTCAGTGTTGAAAAACCACTTTTCGCATTTGTGTTAGTGTTGAAAAACCACTTTTCGCACTTGTGTTGGTGCAGGAAACCACTTTTGCACCTGTAATAGTGTGGAAAAAACACTTTTTGCACTTGTGATAGTGTTGAAAAACAACTTTTCGCGCTTGTGTTAGTGTTGAAAAACCACTTTTCGCACTTGTGTTGGTGCAGGAAACCACTTTTGCACTTGTATTAGTGTGGAAAAACCACTTTTCGCACTTGTGTTAGTGTTGAAAAACCACTATTCGCACTTGTGTTAGTGTTGAAAAACCACTTTTCGCACTTGTGTTGGTGCAGGAAACCACTTTTGCACTTGTATTAGTGTGGAAAATACACTTTTTGCACTTGTGATAGTGTTGAAAAACCACTTTTCGCACGTGTGTTAGTGTTGAAAAACCACTTTTCGCACTTGTTTTAGTGTTGAAAAACCACTTTTTGCACTTGTGTTAGTGTTGAAAAACCACTTTTTGCACTTGTGTTGGTGCAGGAAACCACTTTTGCACTTGCATTAGTGTGGAAAACCACATTCGCACTTGTGTTAGTGTTGAAATACCACTTTTCACACTTGTGTTAGTGTTGAAAAACTACTTTTCGCACTTGTGTTGGTGCAGTAAACCACTTTTGCACTTGTATTAGTGTGGAAAAAACACTTTTTGCACTTGTGATAGTGTTGAAAAACCACTTTTCGCACTTGGGTTGGTGCAGGAAACCACTTTTGCACTTGTATTAGTGTGGAAAAAACACTTTTTGCACTTGTGATAGTGTTGAAAAACCACTTTTCGCACTTGTGTTAGTGTTGAAAAACCACTTTTCGCACTTGTGTTGGTGCAGGAAACCACTTTTGCACTTGTATAAGTGTGGAAAAACCACTTTTCGCACTTGTGTTAGTGTTGAAAAAGCACTTTTCGCACGTGTGTTAGTGTTGAAAAACCACTTTTCGCACTTGTTTTAGTGTTGAAAAACCACATTTCGCACTCGTGTTAGTGTTGAAAAACCACTTTTCGCACTTGTGTTGGTGCAGGAAACCACTTTTGCACTTGTATTAGTGTGGAAAAACCACTTTTCGCACTTGTGTTAGTGTTGAAAAACCACTTTTCGCACTTGTGTTAGTGTTGAAAAACCACTTTTTGCACTTGTGTTGGTGAAGGAAACCACTTTTGCACTTGTATTAGTGTGGAAAAAACACTTTTTGCACTTGTGATAGTGTTGAAAAACCACTTTTCGCACTTGTGTTGGTGTTGAAAAACCACTTTTCGCACTTGTGTTGGTGCAGGAAACCACTTTTGCACTTGTATTAGTGTGGAAAAACCACTTTTCGCACTTGTGTTAGTGTTGAAAAACCACTTTTCGCACTTGTGTTGGTGCAGGAAACCACTTTTCGCGCTTGTGTTAGTGTTGAAAAACCACTTTTCGCACTTGTGTTGGTGCAGGAAACCACTTTTGCACTTGTATTAGTGTGGAAAAACCGCTTTTCGCACTTGTGTTAGTGTTGAAAAACCACTATTCGCACTTGTGTTAGTGTTGAAAAACCACTTTTCGCACTTGTGTTGGTGCAGGAAACCACTTTTGCACTTGTATTAGTGTGGAAAAAACACTTTTTGCACTTGTGTCAGTGTTGAAAAACCACTTTTCGCACTTGTGTTAGTGTTGAAAAACCACTTTTCGCACTTGTGTTGGTGCAGGAAACCACTTTTGCACCTGTATTAGTGTGGAAAAAACACTTTTTGCACTTGTGATAGTGTTGAAAAACCACTTTTCGCGGCTTGTGTTAGTGTTGAAAACCACTTTTCGCACTTGTGTTGGTGCAGGAAACCACTTTTGCACTTGTATTAGTGTGGAAAAAACGCTTTTCGCACTTGTGTTAGTGTTGAAAACCACTATTCGCACCTGTGTTAGTGTTGAAAAACCACTTTTCGCACTTGTGTTGGTGCAGGAAACCACTTTTGCACTTGTATTAGTGTGGAAAAAACACTTTTTACACTTGTGATAGTGTTGAAAAACCACTTTTCGCACTTGTGTTAGTGTTGAAAAACCACTTTTCGCACTTGTGTTGGTGCAGGAAACCACTTTTCCACTTGTATTAGTGTGGAAAAACCACTTTTGGCACTTGTGTTAGTGTTGAAAAAACACTTTTCGCACTTGTGTTAGTGTTGAAAAACCACTTTTCGCACTTGTGTTAGCTGTTGAAAAACCACTTTTCGCACTTGTGTTGGTGCAGGAAACCACTTTTGCACTTGTATTAGTGTGGAAAAACCACTTTTCGCACTTGTGTTAGTGTTGAAAAACCACTTTTCGCACTTGTGTTAGTATTGAAAAACCACTTTTCGCACTTGTGTTGGTGCAGGAAACACTTTTGCACTTGTATTATTGTGGAAAAAAACACTTTTTGCACTTGTGATAGTGTTGAAAAACCACTTTTCGCACTTGTGTTAGTGTTGAAAAACCACTTTTCGCACTTGTGTTAGTGTTGAAAACCACTTTTCGCACTTGTGTTAGTGTTGAAAAAACACTTTTCGCACTTGTGATAGTGTTGAAAAACCACTTTTCGCACTTGGGTTGGTGCAGGAAACCACTTTTGCACTTGTATTAGTGTGGAAAAAACACTTTTTGCACTTGTGATAGTGTTGAAAACCACTTTTCGCACTTGTGTTAGTGTTGAAAAACCACTTTTTGCACTTGTGTTAGTGTTGAAAAACCACTTTTCGCACTTGTGTTGTGCAGGAAACCACTTTTGAACTTGTATTAGTGTGGAAAAAACACTTTTTGCACTTGTGATAGTGTTGAAAAACCACTTTTCGCACTTGTGTTAGTGTTGAAAAACCACTTTTCGCACTTGTGTTGGTGCAGGAAACCACTTTTGCACTTGTATTAGTGTGGAAAAACCACTTTTCGCACTTGTGTTATTGTTGAAAAACCACTTTTCGCACTTGTGTTGGTGCAGGAAACCACTTTTGCACTTGTATTAGTGTGGAAAAACCACTTTTCGCACTTGTGTTAGTGTTGAAAAATGACTTTTCGCACGTGTGTTAGTGTTGAAAAACCACTTTTCGCACTTGTTTTAGTGTTGAAAAAACACTTTTTGCACTTGTGTTAGAGTGGAAAAACCACTTTTCGCACTTGTGTTGGTGCAGGAAACCACTTTTGCACCTGCATTAGTGTGGAAAAACCACTTTCGCACTTGTGTTAGTGTTGAAAAACCACTTTTCGCACTTGTGTTAGTGTTGAAAAACCACTTTTCGCACTTGTGTTAGTGTGGAAAAACCACTTTTCGCACTTGTGTTGGTGTTGAAAAACCACTTTTCGCACTTGTGTTGGTGTTGAAAAACCACTTTTCGCACGTGTGTTAGTGTTGAAAAACCACTTTTCGCATGTGTGTTAGTGTTGAAAAACCACTTTTCGCCCTTGTTTTAGTGTTGAAAAACCACTTTTTGCACTTGTGTTAGTGTTGAAAAACCACTTTTCGCACTTGTGTTGGTGCAGGAAACCACTTTTGCACTTGTATTAGTGTGGAAAAACCACTTTTCGCACTTGTGTTATTGTTGAAAAACCACTTTTCGCACTTGTGTTGGTGCAGGAAACCACTTTTGCACTTGTATTAGTGTGGAAAAAACACTTTTTGCACTTGTGATAGTGTTGAAAAACCACTTTTCGCACGTGTGTTAGTGTTGAAAAACCACTTTTCGCACTTGTTTTAGTGTTGAAAAACCACTTTTTGCACTTGTGTTAGTGTTGAAAAATGACTTTTCGCACGTGTGTTAGTGTTGAAAAACCACTTTTCGCACTTGTTTTAGTGTTGAAAAAACACTTTTTGCACTTGTGTTAGAGTGGAAAAACCACTTTTCGCACTTGTGTTGGTGCAGGAAACCACTTTTGCACCTGCATTAGTGTGGAAAAACCACTTTCGCACTTGTGTTAGTGTTGAAAAACCACTTTTCGCACTTGTGTTAGTGTTGAAAAACCACTTTTCGCACTTGTGTTAGTGTGGAAAAACCACTTTTCGCACTTGTGTTGGTGTTGAAAAACCACTTTTCGCACTTGTGTTGGTGTTGAAAAACCACTTTTCGCACGTGTGTTAGTGTTGAAAAACCACTTTTCGCATGTGTGTTAGTGTTGAAAAACCACTTTTCGCCCTTGTTTTAGTGTTGAAAAACCACTTTTTGCACTTGTGTTAGTGTTGAAAAACCACTTTTCGCACTTGTGTTGGTGCAGGAAACCACTTTTGCACTTGTATTAGTGTGGAAAAACCACTTTTCGCACTTCTGTTAGTGTTGAAAAACCACTTTTCGCACTTGTGTTAGTGTTGAAAAACCACTTTTTGCACTTGTGTTGGTGCAGGAAACCACTTTTGCACTTGTATTAGTGTGGAAAAACCACTTTTCGCACTTGTGTTAGTGTTGAAAAACCACTTTTCGCACTTGTGTTAGTGTTGAAAAACCACTTTTCGCACTTGTGTTGGTGCAGGAAACCACTTTTGCACTTGTATTAGTGTGGAAAAAACACTTTTCGCACTTGTGTCAGTGTTGAAAAACCACTTTTCGCATTTGTGTTAGTGTTGAAAAACCACTTTTCGCACTTGTGTTGGTGCAGGAAACCACTTTTGCACCTGTAATAGTGTGGAAAAAACACTTTTTGCACTTGTGATAGTGTTGAAAAACAACTTTTCGCGCTTGTGTTAGTGTTGAAAAACCACTTTTCGCACTTGTGTTGGTGCAGGAAACCACTTTTGCACTTGTATTAGTGTGGAAAAACCACTTTTCGCACTTGTGTTAGTGTTGAAAAACCACTATTCGCACTTGTGTTAGTGTTGAAAAACCACTTTTCGCACTTGTGTTGGTGCAGGAAACCACTTTTGCACTTGTATTAGTGTGGAAAATACACTTTTTGCACTTGTGATAGTGTTGAAAAACCACTTTTCGCACGTGTGTTAGTGTTGAAAAACCACTTTTCGCACTTGTTTTAGTGTTGAAAAACCACTTTTTGCACTTGTGTTAGTGTTGAAAAACCACTTTTTGCACTTGTGTTGGTGCAGGAAACCACTTTTGCACTTGCATTAGTGTGGAAAACCACATTCGCACTTGTGTTAGTGTTGAAATACCACTTTTCACACTTGTGTTAGTGTTGAAAAACTACTTTTCGCACTTGTGTTGGTGCAGGAAACCACTTTTGCACTTGTATTAGTGTGGAAAAAACACTTTTTGCACTTGTGATAGTGTTGAAAAACCACTTTTCGCACTTGGGTTGGTGCAGGAAACCACTTTTGCACTTGTATTAGTGTGGAAAAAACACTTTTTGCACTTGTGATAGTGTTGAAAAACCACTTTTCGCACTTGTGTTAGTGTTGAAAAACCACTTTTCGCACTTGTGTTGGTGCAGGAAACCACTTTTGCACTTGTATAAGTGTGGAAAAACCACTTTTCGCACTTGTGTTAGTGTTGAAAAAGGACTTTTCGCACGTGTGTTAGTGTTGAAAAACCACTTTTCGCACTTGTTTTCGTGTTGAAAAACCACATTTCGCACTCGTGTTAGTGTTGAAAAACCACTTTTCGCACTTGTGTTGGTGCAGGAAACCACTTTTGCACTTGTATTAGTGTGGAAAAACCACTTTTCGCACTTGTGTTAGTGTTGAAAAACCACTTTTCGCACTTGTGTTAGTGTTGAAAAACCACTTTTTGCACTTGTGTTGGTGAAGGAAACCACTTTTGCACTTGTATTAGTGTGGAAAAAACACTTTTTGCACTTGTGATAGTGTTGAAAAACCACTTTTCGCACTTGTGTTGGTGTTGAAAAACCACTTTTCGCACTTGTGTTGGTGCAGGAAACCACTTTTGCACTTGTATTAGTGTGGAAAAACCACTTTTCGCACTTGTGTTAGTGTTGAAAAACCACTTTTCGCACTTGTGTTGGTGCAGGAAACCACTTTTCGCGCTTGTGTTAGTGTTGAAAAACCACTTTTCGCACTTGTGTTGGTGCAGGAAACCACTTTTGCACTTGTATTAGTGTGGAAAAACCGCTTTTCGCACTTGTGTTAGTGTTGAAAAACCACTATTCGCACTTGTGTTAGTGTTGAAAAACCACTTTTCGCACTTGTGTTGGTGCAGGAAACCACTTTTGCACTTGTATTAGTGTGGAAAAAACACTTTTTGCACTTGTGTCAGTGTTGAAAAACCACTTTTCGCACTTGTGTTAGTGTTGAAAAACCACTTTTCGCACTTGTGTTGGTGCAGGAAACCACTTTTGCACCTGTATTAGTGTGGAAAAAACACTTTTTGCACTTGTGATAGTGTTGAAAAACCACTTTTCGCGCTTGTGTTAGTGTTGAAAAACCACTTTTCGCACTTGTGTTGGTGCAGGAAACCACTTTTGCACTTGTATTAGTGTGGAAAAACCGCTTTTCGCACTTGTGTTAGTGTTGAAAAACCACTATTCGCACTTGTGTTAGTGTTGAAAAACCACTTTTCGCACTTGTGTTGGTGCAGGAAACCACTTTTGCACTTGTATTAGTGTGGAAAAAACACTTTTTACACTTGTGATAGTGTTGAAAAACCACTTTTCGCACTTGTGTTAGTGTTGAAAAACCACTTTTCGCACTTGTGTTGGTGCAGGAAACCACTTTTCCACTTGTATTAGTGTGGAAAAACCACTTTTGGCACTTGTGTTAGTGTTGAAAAAACACTTTTCGCACTTGTGTTAGTGTTGAAAAACCACTTTTCGCACTTGTGTTAGTGTTGAAAAACCACTTTTCGCACTTGTGTTGGTGCAGGAAACCACTTTTGCACTTGTATTAGTGTGGAAAAACCACTTTTCGCACTTGTGTTAGTGTTGAAAAACCACTTTTCGCACTTGTGTTAGTATTGAAAAACCACTTTTCGCACTTGTGTTGGTGCAGGAAACCACTTTTGCACTTGTATTATTGTGGAAAAAACACTTTTTGCACTTGTGATAGTGTTGAAAAACCACTTTTCGCACTTGTGTTAGTGTTGAAAAACCACTTTTCGCACTTGTGTTAGTGTTGAAAAACCACTTTTCGCACTTGTGTTAGTGTTGAAAAAACACTTTTCGCACTTGTGATAGTGTTGAAAAACCACTTTTCGCACTTGGGTTGGTGCAGGAAACCACTTTTGCACTTGTATTAGTGTGGAAAAAACACTTTTTGCACTTGTGATAGTGTTGAAAAACCACTTTTCGCACTTGTGTTAGTGTTGAAAAACCACTTTTTGCACTTGTGTTAGTGTTGAAAAACCACTTTTCGCACTTGTGTTGGTGCAGGAAACCACTTTTGAACTTGTATTAGTGTGGAAAAAACACTTTTTGCACTTGTGATAGTGTTGAAAAACCACTTTTCGCACTTGTGTTAGTGTTGAAAAACCACTTTTCGCACTTGTGTTGGTGCAGGAAACCACTTTTGCACTTGTATTAGTGTGGAAAAACCACTTTTCGCACTTGTGTTATTGTTGAAAAACCACTTTTCGCACTTGTGTTGGTGCAGGAAACCACTTTTGCACTTGTATTAGTGTGGAAAAACCACTTTTCGCACTTGTGTTAGTGTTGAAAAATGACTTTTCGCACGTGTGTTAGTGTTGAAAAACCACTTTTCGCACTTGTTTTAGTGTTGAAAAAACACTTTTTGCACTTGTGTTAGAGTGGAAAAACCACTTTTCGCACTTGTGTTGGTGCAGGAAACCACTTTTGCACCTGCATTAGTGTGGAAAAACCACTTTCGCACTTGTGTTAGTGTTGAAAAACCACTTTTCGCACTTGTGTTAGTGTTGAAAAACCACTTTTCGCACTTGTGTTAGTGTGGAAAAACCACTTTTCGCACTTGTGTTGGTGTTGAAAAACCACTTTTCGCACTTGTGTTGGTGTTGAAAAACCACTTTTCGCACGTGTGTTAGTGTTGAAAAACCACTTTTCGCATGTGTGTTAGTGTTGAAAAACCACTTTTCGCCCTTGTTTTAGTGTTGAAAAACCACTTTTTGCACTTGTGTTAGTGTTGAAAAACCACTTTTCGCACTTGTGTTGGTGCAGGAAACCACTTTTGCACTTGTATTAGTGTGGAAAAACCACTTTTCGCACTTGTGTTATTGTTGAAAAACCACTTTTCGCACTTGTGTTGGTGCAGGAAACCACTTTTGCACTTGTATTAGTGTGGAAAAAACACTTTTTGCACTTGTGATAGTGTTGAAAAACCACTTTTCGCACGTGTGTTAGTGTTGAAAAACCACTTTTCGCACTTGTTTTAGTGTTGAAAAACCACTTTTTGCACTTGTGTTAGTGTTGAAAAACCACTTTTTGCACTTGTGTTGGTGCAGGAAACCACTTTTGCACTTGCATTAGTGTGGAAAACCACATTCGCACTTGTGTTAGTATTGAAAAACCACTTTTCACACTTGTGTTAGTGTTGAAAAACTACTTTTCGCATTTGTGTTGGTGCAGGAAACCACTTTTGCACTTGTATTAGTGTGGAAAAAACACTTTTTGCACTTGTGATAGTGTTGAAAAACCACTTTTCGCACTTGGGTTGGTGCAGGAAACCACTTTTGCACTTGTATTAGTGTGGAAAAAACACTTTTTGCACTTGTGATAGTGTTGAAAAACCACTTTTCGCACTTGTGTTAGTGTTGAAAAACCACTTTTCGCACTTGTGTTGGTGCAGGAAACCACTTTTGCACTTGTATAAGTGTGGAAAAACCACTTTTCGCACTTGTGTTAGTGTTGAAAAAGCACTTTTCGCACGTGTGTTAGTGTTGAAAAACCACTTTTCGCACTTGTTTTAGTGTTGAAAAACCACATTTCGCACTCGTGTTAGTGTTGAAAAACCACTTTTCGCACTTGTGTTGGTGCAGGAAACCACTTTTGCACTTGTATTAGTGTGGAAAAACCACTTTTTGCACTTCTGTTAGTGTTGAAAAACCACTTTTCGCACTTGTGTTAGTGTTGAAAAACCACTTTTTGCACTTGTGTTGGTGCAGGAAACCACTTTTGCACTTGTATTAGTGTGGAAAAAACACTTTTTGCACTTGTGATAGTGTTGAAAAACCACTTTTCGCACTTGTGTTGGTGTTGAAAAACCACTTTTCGCACTTGTGTTGGTGCAGGAAACCACTTTTGCACTTGTATTAGTGTGGAAAAACCACTTTTCACACTTGTGTTAGTGTTGAAAAACCACTTTTCGCACTTGTGTTAGTGTTGAAAAACCACTTTTCGCACTTGTGTTGGTGCAGGAAACCACTTTTGCACTTGTATTAGTGTGGAAAAAACACTTTTTGCTCTTGTGTCAGTGTTGAAAAACCACTTTTCGCACTTGTGTTAGTGTTGAAAAACCACTTTTCGCACTTGTGTTGGTGCAGGAAACCACTTTTGCACCTGTATTAGTGTGGAAAAAACACTTTTTGCACTTGTGATAGTGTTGAAAAACCACTTTTCGCGCTTGTGTTAGTGTTGAAAAACCACTTTTCGCACTTGTGTTGGTGCAGGAAACCACTTTTGCACTTGTATTAGTGTGGAAAAACCGCTTTTCGCACTTGTGTTAGTGTTGAAAAACCACTATTCGCACTTGTGTTAGTGTTGAAAAACCACTTTTCGCACTTGTGTTGGTGCAGGAAACCACTTTTGCACTTGTATTAGTGTGGAAAAAACACTTTTTGCACTTGTGATAGTGTTGAAAAACCACTTTTCGCACTTGTGTTAGTGTTGAAAAACCACTTTTCGCACTTGTGTTGGTGCAGGAAACCACTTTTCCACTTGTATTAGTGTGGAAAAACCACTTTTGGCACTTGTGTTAGTGTTGAAAAAACACTTTTCGCACTTGTGTTAGTGTTGAAAAACCACTTTTCGCACTTGTGTTAGTGTTGAAAAACCACTTTTCGCACTTGTGTTGGTGCAGGAAACCACTTTTGCACTTGTATTAGTGTGGAAAAACCACTTTTCGCACTTGTGTTAGTGTTGAAAAACCACTTTTCGCACTTGTGTTAGTATTGAAAAACCACTTTTCGCACTTGTGTTGGTGCAGGAAACCACTTTTGCACTTGTATTATTGTGGAAAAAACACTTTTTGCACTTGTGATAGTGTTGAAAAACCACTTTTCGCACTTGTGTTAGTGTTGAAAAACCACTTTTCGCACTTGTGTTAGTGTTGAAAAACCACTTTTCGCACTTGTGTTAGTGTTGAAAAAACACTTTTCGCACTTGTGATAGTGTTGAAAAACCACTTTTCGCACTTGGGTTGGTGCAGGAAACCACTTTTGCACTTGTATTAGTGTGGAAAAAACACTTTTTGCACTTGTGATAGTGTTGAAAAACCACTTTTCGCACTTGTGTTAGTGTTGAAAAAACACTTTTCGCACTTGTGATAGTGTTGAAAAACCACTTTTCGCACTTGGGTTGGTGCAGGAAACCACTTTTGCACTTGTATTAGTGTGGAAAAAACACTTTTTGCACTTGTGATAGTGTTGAAAAACCACTTTTCGCACTTGTGTTAGTGTTGAAAAACCACTTTTCGCACTTGTGTTGGTGCAGGAAACCACTTTTGAACTTGTATTAGTGTGGAAAAAACACTTTTTGCACTTGTGATAGTGTTGAAAAACCACTTTTCGCACTTGTGTTAGTGTTGAAAAACCACTTTTCGCACTTGTGTTGGTGCAGGAAACCACTTTTGCACTTGTATTAGTGTGGAAAAACCACTTTTGCACTTGTATTAGTGTGGAAAAACCACTTTTCGCACTTGTGTTAGTGTTGAAAAATGACTTTTCGCACGTGTGTTAGTGTTGAAAAACCACTTTTCGCACTTGTTTTAGTGTTGAAAAAAACACTTTTTGCACTTGTGTTAGAGTTGAAAAACCACTTTTCGCACTTGTGTTGGTGCAGGAAACCACTTTTGCACCTGCATTAGTGTGGAAAAACCACTTTCGCACTTGTGTTAGTGTTGAAAAACCACTTTTCGCACTTGTGTTAGTGTTGAAAAACCACTTTTCGCACTTGTGTTAGTGTGGAAAAACCACTTTTCGCACTTGTGTTGGTGTTGAAAAACCACTTTTCACACTTGTGTTGGTGTTGAAAAACCACTTTTCGCACGTGTGTTAGTGTTGAAAAACCACTTTTCGCATGTGTGTTAGTGTTGAAAAACCACTTTTCGCACTTGTTTTAGTGTTGAAAAACCACTTTTTGCACTTGTGTTAGTGTTGAAAAACCACTTTTCGCACTTGTGTTGGTGCAGGAAACCACTTTTGCACTTGTATTAGTGTGGAAAAACCACTTTTCGCACTTGTGTTATTGTTGAAAAACCACTTTTCGCACTTGTGTTGGTGCAGGAAACCACTTTTGCACTTGTATTAGTGTGGAAAAAACACTTTTTGCACTTGTGATAGTGTTGAAAAACCACTTTTCGCACGTGTGTTAGTGTTGAAAAACCACTTTTCGCACTTGTTTTAGTGTTGAAAAACCACTTTTTGCACTTGTGTTAGTGTTGAAAAACCACTTTTTGCACTTGTGTTGGTGCAGGAAACCACTTTTGCACTTGCATTAGTGTGGAAAACCACATTCGCACTTGTGTTAGTGTTGAAAAACCACTTTTCACACTTGTGTTAGTGTTGAAAAACTACTTTTCGCACTTGTGTTGGTGCAGGAAACCACTTTTGCACTTGTATTAGTGTGGAAAAAACACTTTTTGCACTTGTGATAGTGTTGAAAAACCACTTTTCGCACTTGGGTTGGTGCAGGAAACCACTTTTGCACTTGTATTAGTGTGGAAAAAACACTTTTTGCACTTGTGATAGTGTTGAAAAACCACTTTTCGCACTTGTGTTAGTGTTGAAAAACCACTTTTCGCACTTGTGTTGGTGCAGGAAACCACTTTTGCACTTGTATAAGTGTGGAAAAACCACTTTTCGCACTTGTGTTAGTGTTGAAAAAGCACTTTTCGCACGTGTGTTAGTGTTGAAAAACCACTTTTCGCACTTGTTTTAGTGTTGAAAAACCACATTTCGCACTCGTGTTAGTGTTGAAAAACCACTTTTCGCACTTGTGTTGGTGCAGGAAACCACTTTTGCACTTGTATTAGTGTGGAAAAACCACTTTTCGCACTTGTGTTAGTGTTGAAAAACCACTTTTCGCACTTGTGTTAGTGTTGAAAAACCACTTTTTGCACTTGTGTTGGTGCAGGAAACCACTTTTGCACTTGTATTAGTGTGGAAAAAACACTTTTTGCACTTGTGATAGTGTTGAAAAACCACTTTTCGCACTTGTGTTGGTGTTGAAAAACCACTTTTCGCACTTGTGTTGGTGCAGGAAACCACTTTTGCACTTGTATTAGTGTGGAAAAACCACTTTTCGCACTTGTGTTAGTGTTGAAAAACCACTTTTCGCACTTGTGTTAGTGTTGAAAAACCACTTTTCGCACTTGTGTTGGTGCAGGAAACCACTTTTGCACTTGTATTAGTGTGGAAAAAACACTTTTTGCACTTGTGTCAGTGTTGAAAAACCACTTTTCGCACTTGTGTTAGTGTTGAAAAACCACTTTTCGCACTTGTGTTGGTGCAGGAAACCACTTTTGCACCTGTATTAGTGTGGAAAAAACACTTTTTGCACTTGTGATAGTGTTGAAAAACCACTTTTCGCGCTTGTGTTAGTGTTGAAAAACCACTTTTCGCACTTGTGTTGGTGCAGGAAACCACTTTTGCACTTGTATTAATGTGGAAAAACCGCTTTTCGCACTTGTGTTAGTGTTGAAAAACCACTATTCGCACTTGTGTTAGTGTTGAAAAACCACTTTTCGCACTTGTGTTGGTGCAGGAAACCACTTTTGCACTTGTATTAGTGTGGAAAAAACACTTTTTGCACTTGTGATAGTGTTGAAAAACCACTTTTCGCACTTGTGTTAGTGTTGAAAAACCACTTTTCGCACTTGTGTTGGTGCAGGAAACCACTTTTCCACTTGTATTAGTGTGGAAAAACCACTTTTGGCACTTGTGTTAGTGTTGAAAAAACACTTTTCGCACTTGTGTTAGTGTTGAAAAACCACTTTTCGCACTTGTGTTAGTGTTGAAAAACCACTTTTCGCACTTGTGTTGGTGCAGGAAACCACTTTTGCACTTGTATTAGTGTGGAAAAACCACTTTTCGCACTTGTGTTAGTGTTGAAAAACCACTTTTCGCACTTGTGTTAGTATTGAAAAACCACTTTTCGCACTTGTGTTGGTGCAGGAAACCACTTTTGCACTTGTATTATTGTGGAAAAAACACTTTTTGCACTTGTGATAGTGTTGAAAAACCACTTTTCGCACTTGTGTTAGTGTTGAAAAACCACTTTTCGCACTTGTGTTAGTGTTGAAAAACCACTTTTCGCACTTGTGTTAGTGTTGAAAAAACACTTTTCGCACTTGTGATAGTGTTGAAAAACCACTTTTCGCACTTGGGTTGGTGCAGGAAACCACTTTTGCACTTGTATTAGTGTGGAAAAAACACTTTTTGCACTTGTGATAGTGTTGAAAAACCACTTTTCGCACTTGTGTTAGTGTTGAAAAACCACTTTTTGCACTTGTGTTAGTGTTGAAAAACCACTTTTCGCACTTGTGTTGGTGCAGGAAACCACTTTTGAACTTGTATTAGTGTGGAAAAAACACTTTTTGCACTTGTGATAGTGTTGAAAAACCACTTTTCGCACTTGTGTTAGTGTTGAAAAACCACTTTTCGCACTTGTGTTGGTGCAGGAAACCACTTTTGCACTTGTATTAGTGTGGAAAAACCACTTTTCGCACTTGTGTTATTGTTGAAAAACCACTTTTCGCACTTGTGTTGGTGCAGGAAACCACTTTTGCACTTGTATTAGTGTGGAAAAACCACTTTTCGCACTTGTGTTAGTGTTGAAAAATGACTTTTCGCACGTGTGTTAGTGTTGAAAAACCACTTTTCGCACTTGTTTTAGTGTTGAAAAAACACTTTTTGCACTTGTGTTAGAGTTGAAAAACCACTTTTCGCACTTGTGTTGGTGCAGGAAACCACTTTTGCACCTGCATTAGTGTGGAAAAACCACTTTCGCACTTGTGTTAGTGTTGAAAAACCACTTTTCGCACTTGTGTTAGTGTTGAAAAACCACTTTTCGCACTTGTGTTAGTGTGGAAAAACCACTTTTCGCACTTGTGTTGGTGTTGAAAAACCACTTTTCGCACTTGTGTTGGTGTTGAAAAACCACTTTTCGCACGTGTGTTAGTGTTGAAAAACCACTTTTCGCATGTGTGTTAGTGTTGAAAAACCACTTTTCGCACTTGTTTTAGTGTTGAAAAACCACTTTTTGCACTTGTGTTAGTGTTGAAAAACCACTTTTCGCACTTGTGTTGGTGCAGGAAACCACTTTTGCACTTGTATTAGTGTGGAAAAACCACTTTTCGCACTTGTGTTAGTGTTGAAAAACCACTTTTTGCACTTGTGTTAGTGTTGAAAAACCACTTTTCGCACTTGTGTTAGTGTTGAAAAACCACTTCTCGCACTTGTGTTGGTGCAGGAAACCACTTTTGCACTTGTATTAGTGTGGAAAAAACACTTTTTGCACTTGTGATAGTGTTGAAAAACCACTTTTCGCACTTGTGTTAGTGTTGAAAAACCACTTTTCTCACTTGTGTTGGTGCAGGAAACCACTTTTGCACTTGTATTAGTGTGGAAAAACCACTTTTCGCACTTGTGTTAGTGTTGAAAAACCACTTTTCGCACGTGTGTTAGTGTTGAAAAACCACTTTTCGCACTTGTTTTAGTGTTGAAAAACCACTTTTTGCACTTGTGTTAGTGTTGAAAAACCACTTTTTGCACTTGTGTTGGTGCAGGAAACCACTTTTGCACCTGCATTAGTGTGGAAAAACCACTTTCGCACTTGTGTTAGTGTTGAAAAACCACTTTTCGCACTTGTGTTAGTGTTGAAAAACCACTTTTCGCACTTGTGTTAGTGTGGAAAAACCACTTTTCGCACTTGTGTTGGTGTTGAAAAACCACTTTTCGCACTTGTGTTGGTGTTGAAAAACCACTTTTCGCACGTGTGTTAGTGTTGAAAAACCACTTTTCGCATGTGTGTTAGTGTTGAAAAACCACTTTTCGCACTTGTTTTAGTGTTGAAAAACCACTTTTTGCACTTGTGTTAGTGTTGAAAAACCACTTTTCGCACTTGTGTTGGTGCAGGAAACCACTTTTGCACTTGTATTAGTGTGGAAAAACCACTTTTCGCACTTGTGTTAGTGTTGAAAAACCACTTTTCGCACTTGTGTTAGTATTGAAAAACCACTTTTCGCACTTGTGTTGGTGCAGGAAACCACTTTTGCACTTGTATTATTGTGGAAAAAACACTTTTTGCACTTGTGATAGTGTTGAAAAACCACTTTTCGCACTTGTGTTAGTGTTGAAAAACCACTTTTCGCACTTGTGTTAGTGTTGAAAAACCACTTTTCGCACTTGTGTTAGTGTTGAAAAAACACTTTTCGCACTTGTGATAGTGTTGAAAAACCACTTTTCGCACTTGGGTTGGTGCAGGAAACCACTTTTGCACTTGTATTAGTGTGGAAAAAACACTTTTTGCACTTGTGATAGTGTTGAAAAACCACTTTTCGCACTTGTGTTAGTGTTGAAAAACCACTTTTTGCACTTGTGTTAGTGTTGAAAAACCACTTTTCGCACTTGTGTTGGTGCAGGAAACCACTTTTGAACTTGTATTAGTGTGGAAAAAACACTTTTTGCACTTGTGATAGTGTTGAAAAACCACTTTTCGCACTTGTGTTAGTGTTGAAAAACCACTTTTCGCACTTGTGTTGGTGCAGGAAACCACTTTTGCACTTGTATTAGTGTGGAAAAACCACTTTTCGCACTTGTGTTATTGTTGAAAAACCACTTTTCGCACTTGTGTTGGTGCAGGAAACCACTTTTGCACTTGTATTAGTGTGGAAAAACCACTTTTCGCACTTGTGTTAGTGTTGAAAAATGACTTTTCGCACGTGTGTTAGTGTTGAAAAACCACTTTTCGCACTTGTTTTAGTGTTGAAAAAACACTTTTTGCACTTGTGTTAGAGTTGAAAAACCACTTTTCGCACTTGTGTTGGTGCAGGAAACCACTTTTGCACCTGCATTAGTGTGGAAAAACCACTTTCGCACTTGTGTTAGTGTTGAAAAACCACTTTTCGCACTTGTGTTAGTGTTGAAAAACCACTTTTCGCACTTGTGTTAGTGTGGAAAAACCACTTTTCGCACTTGTGTTGGTGTTGAAAAACCACTTTTCGCACTTGTGTTGGTGTTGAAAAACCACTTTTCGCACGTGTGTTAGTGTTGAAAAACCACTTTTCGCATGTGTGTTAGTGTTGAAAAACCACTTTTCGCACTTGTTTTAGTGTTGAAAAACCACTTTTTGCACTTGTGTTAGTGTTGAAAAACCACTTTTCGCACTTGTGTTGGTGCAGGAAACCACTTTTGCACTTGTATTAGTGTGGAAAAACCACTTTTCGCACTTGTGTTAGTGTTGAAAAACCACTTTTTGCACTTGTGTTAGTGTTGAAAAACCACTTTTCGCACTTGTGTTAGTGTTGAAAAACCACCTCTCGCACTTGTGTTGGTGCAGGAAACCACTTTTGCACTTGTATTAGTGTGGAAAAAACACTTTTTGCACTTGTGATAGTGTTGAAAAACCACTTTTCGCACTTGTGTTAGTGTTGAAAAACCACTTTTCTCACTTGTGTTGGTGCAGGAAACCACTTTTGCACTTGTATTAGTGTGGAAAAACCACTTTTCGCACTTGTGTTAGTGTTGAAAAACCACTTTTCGCACGTGTGTTAGTGTTGAAAAACCACTTTTCGCACTTGTTTTAGTGTTGAAAAACCACTTTTTGCACTTGTGTTAGTGTTGAAAAACCACTTTTTGCACTTGTGTTGGTGCAGGAAACCACTTTTGCACCTGCATTAGTGTGGAAAAACCACTTTCGCACTTGTGTTAGTGTTGAAAAACCACTTTTCGCACTTGTGTTAGTGTTGAAAAACCACTTTTCGCACTTGTGTTAGTGTGGAAAAACCACTTTTCGCACTTGTGTTGGTGTTGAAAAACCACTTTTCGCACTTGTGTTGGTGTTGAAAAACCACTTTTCGCACGTGTGTTAGTGTTGAAAAACCACTTTTCGCATGTGTGTTAGTGTTGAAAAACCACTTTTCGCACTTGTTTTAGTGTTGAAAAACCACTTTTTGCACTTGTGTTAGTGTTGAAAAACCACTTTTCGCACTTGTGTTGGTGCAGGAAACCACTTTTGCACTTGTATTAGTGTGGAAAAAACACTTTTTGCACTTGTGATAGTGTTGAAAAACCACTTTTCGCGCTTGTGTTAGTGTTGAAAAACCACTTTTCGCACTTGTGTTGGTGCAGGAAACCACTTTTGCACTTGTATTAGTGTGGAAAAACCGCTTTTCGCACTTGTGTTAGTGTTGAAAAACCACTATTCGCACTTGTGTTAGTGTTGAAAAACCACTTTTCGCACTTGTGTTGGTGCAGGAAACCACTTTTGCACTTGTATTAGTGTGGAAAAAACACTTTTTGCACTTGTGATAGTGTTGAAAAACCACTTTTCGCACTTGTGTTAGTGTTGAAAAACCACTTTTCGCACTTGTGTTGGTGCAGGAAACCACTTTTCCACTTGTATTAGTGTGGAAAAACCACTTTTGGCACTTGTGTTAGTGTTGAAAAAACACTTTTCGCACTTGTGTTAGTGTTGAAAAACCACTTTTCGCACTTGTGTTAGTGTTGAAAAACCACTTTTCGCACTTGTGTTGGTGCAGGAAACCACTTTTGCACTTGTATTAGTGTGGAAAAACCACTTTTCGCACTTGTGTTAGTGTTGAAAAACCACTTTTCGCACTTGTGTTAGTATTGAAAAACCACTTTTCGCACTTGTGTTGGTGCAGGAAACCACTTTTGCACTTGTATTATTGTGGAAAAAACACTTTTTGCACTTGTGATAGTGTTGAAAAACCACTTTTCGCACTTGTGTTAGTGTTGAAAAACCACTTTTCGCACTTGTGTTAGTGTTGAAAAACCACTTTTCGCACTTGTGTTAGTGTTGAAAAAACACTTTTCGCACTTGTGATAGTGTTGAAAAACCACTTTTCGCACTTGGGTTGGTGCAGGAAACCACTTTTGCACTTGTATTAGTGTGGAAAAAACACTTTTTGCACTTGTGATAGTGTTGAAAAACCACTTTTCGCACTTGTGTTAGTGTTGAAAAAACACTTTTCGCACTTGTGATAGTGTTGAAAAACCACTTTTCGCACTTGGGTTGGTGCAGGAAACCACTTTTGCACTTGTATTAGTGTGGAAAAAACACTTTTTGCACTTGTGATAGTGTTGAAAAACCACTTTTCGCACTTGTGTTAGTGTTGAAAAACCACTTTTCGCACTTGTGTTGGTGCAGGAAACCACTTTTGAACTTGTATTAGTGTGGAAAAAACACTTTTTGCACTTGTGATAGTGTTGAAAAACCACTTTTCGCACTTGTGTTAGTGTTGAAAAACCACTTTTCGCACTTGTGTTGGTGCAGGAAACCACTTTTGCACTTGTATTAGTGTGGAAAAACCACTTTTCGCACTTGTGTTATTGTTGAAAAACCACTTTTCGCACTTGTGTTGGTGCAGGAAACCACTTTTGCACTTGTATTAGTGTGGAAAAACCACTTTTCGCACTTGTGTTAGTGTTGAAAAATGACTTTTCGCACGTGTGTTAGTGTTGAAAAACCACTTTTCGCACTTGTTTTAGTGTTGAAAAAACACTTTTTGCACTTGTGTTAGAGTTGAAAAACCACTTTTCGCACTTGTGTTGGTGCAGGAAACCACTTTTGCACCTGCATTAGTGTGGAAAAACCACTTTCGCACTTGTGTTAGTGTTGAAAAACCACTTTTCGCACTTGTGTTAGTGTTGAAAAACCACTTTTCGCACTTGTGTTAGTGTGGAAAAACCACTTTTCGCACTTGTGTTGGTGTTGAAAAACCACTTTTCACACTTGTGTTGGTGTTGAAAAACCACTTTTCGCACGTGTGTTAGTGTTGAAAAACCACTTTTCGCATGTGTGTTAGTGTTGAAAAACCACTTTTCGCACTTGTTAGTGTTGAAAAACCACTTTTTGCACTTGTGTTAGTGTTGAAAAACCACTTTTCGCACTTGTGTTGGTGCAGGAAACCACTTTTGCACTTGTATTAGTGTGGAAAAACCACTTTTCGCACTTGTGTTATTGTTGAAAAACCACTTTTCGCACTTGTGTTGGTGCAGGAAACCACTTTTGCACTTGTATTAGTGTGGAGAAAACACTTTTTGCACTTGTGATAGTGTTGAAAAACCACTTTTCGCACGTGTGTTAGTGTTGAAAAACCACTTTTCGCACTTGTTTTAGTGTTGAAAAACCACTTTTTGCACTTGTGTTAGTGTTGAAAAACCACTTTTTGCACTTGTGTTGGTGCAGGAAACCACTTTTGCACTTGCATTAGTGTGGAAAACCACATTCGCACTTGTGTTAGTGTTGAAAAACCACTTTTCACACTTGTGTTAGTGTTGAAAAACTACTTTTCGCACTTGTGTTGGTGCAGGAAACCACTTTTGCACTTGTATTAGTGTGGAAAAAACACTTTTTGCACTTGTGATAGTGTTGAAAAACCACTTTTCGCACTTGGGTTGGTGCAGGAAACCACTTTTGCACTTGTATTAGTGTGGAAAAAACACTTTTTGCACTTGTGATAGTGTTGAAAAACCACTTTTCGCACTTGTGTTAGTGTTGAAAAACCACTTTTCGCACTTGTGTTGGTGCAGGAAACCACTTTTGCACTTGTATAAGTGTGGAAAAACCACTTTTCGCACTTGTGTTAGTGTTGAAAAAGCACTTTTCGCACGTGTGTTAGTGTTGAAAAACCACTTTTCGCACTTGTTTTAGTGTTGAAAAACCACATTTCGCACTCGTGTTAGTGTTGAAAAACCACTTTTCGCACTTGTGTTGGTGCAGGAAACCACTTTTGCACTTGTATTAGTGTGGAAAAACCACTTTTCGCACTTGTGTTAGTGTTGAAAAACCACTTTTCGCACTTGTGTTAGTGTTGAAAAACCACTTTTTGCACTTGTGTTGGTGCAGGAAACCACTTTTGCACTTGTATTAGTGTGGAAAAAACACTTTTTGCACTTGTGATAGTGTTGAAAAACCACTTTTCGCACTTGTGTTGGTGTTGAAAAACCACTTTTCGCACTTGTGTTGGTGCAGGAAACCACTTTTGCACTTGTATTAGTGTGGAAAAACCACTTTTCGCACTTGTGTTAGTGTTGAAAAACCACTTTTCGCACTTGTGTTAGTGTTGAAAAACCACTTTTCGCACTTGTGTTGGTGCAGGAAACCACTTTTGCACTTGTATTAGTGTGGAAAAAACACTTTTTGCACTTGTGTCAGTGTTGAAAAACCACTTTTCGCACTTGTGTTAGTGTTGAAAAACCACTTTTCGCACTTGTGTTGGTGCAGGAAACCACTTTTGCACCTGTATTAGTGTGGAAAAAACACTTTTTGCACTTGTGATAGTGTTGAAAAACCACTTTTCGCGCTTGTGTTAGTGTTGAAAAACCACTTTTCGCACTTGTGTTGGTGCAGGAAACCACTTTTGCACTTGTATTAGTGTGGAAAAACCGCTTTTCGCACTTGTGTTAGTGTTGAAAAACCACTATTCGCACTTGTGTTAGTGTTGAAAAACCACTTTTCGCACTTGTGTTGGTGCAGGAAACCACTTTTGCACTTGTATTAGTGTGGAAAAAACACTTTTTGCACTTGTGATAGTGTTGAAAAACCACTTTTCGCACTTGTGTTGGTGCAGGAAACCACTTTTCCACTTGTATTAGTGTGGAAAAACCACTTTTGGCACTTGTGTTAGTGTTGAAAAAACACTTTTCGCACTTGTGTTAGTATTGAAAAACCACTTTTCGCACTTGTGTTAGTGTTGAAAAACCACTTTTCGCACTTGTGTTGGTGCAGGAAACCACTTTTGCACTTGTATTAGTGTGGAAAAACCACTTTTCGCACTTGTGTTAGTGTTGAAAAACCACTTTTCGCACTTGTGTTAGTATTGAAAAACCACTTTTCGCACTTGTGTTGGTGCAGGAAACCACTTTTGCACTTGTATTATTGTGGAAAAAACACTTTTTGCACTTGTGATAGTGTTGAAAAACCACTTTTCGCACTTGTGTTAGTGTTGAAAAACCACTTTTCGCACTTGTGTTAGTGTTGAAAAACCACTTTTCGCACTTGTGTTAGTGTTGAAAAAACACTTTTCGCACTTGTGATAGTGTTGAAAAACCACTTTTCGCACTTGGGTTGGTGCAGGAAACCACTTTTGCACTTGTATTAGTGTGGAAAAAACACTTTTTGCACTTGTGATAGTGTTGAAAAACCACTTTTCGCACTTGTGTTAGTGTTGAAAAACCACTTTTTGCACTTGTGTTAGTGTTGAAAAACCACTTTTCGCACTTGTGTTGGTGCAGGAAACCACTTTTGAACTTGTATTAGTGTGGAAAAAACACTTTTTGCACTTGTGATAGTGTTGAAAAACCACTTTTCGCACTTGTGTTAGTGTTGAAAAACCACTTTTCGCACTTGTGTTGGTGCAGGAAACCACTTTTGCACTTGTATTAGTGTGGAAAAACCACTTTTCGCACTTGTGTTATTGTTGAAAAACCACTTTTCGCACTTGTGTTGGTGCAGGAAACCACTTTTGCACTTGTATTAGTGTGGAAAAACCACTTTTCGCACTTGTGTTAGTGTTGAAAAATGACTTTTCGCACGTGTGTTAGTGTTGAAAAACCACTTTTCGCACTTGTTTTAGTGTTGAAAAAACACTTTTTGCACTTGTGTTAGAGTTGAAAAACCACTTTTCGCACTTGTGTTGGTGCAGGAAACCACTTTTGCACCTGCATTAGTGTGGAAAAACCACTTTCGCACTTGTGTTAGTGTTGAAAAACCACTTTTCGCACTTGTGTTAGTGTTGAAAAACCACTTTTCGCACTTGTGTTAGTGTGGAAAAACCACTTTTCGCACTTGTGTTGGTGTTGAAAAACCACTTTTCGCACTTGTGTTGGTGTTGAAAAACCACTTTTCGCACGTGTGTTAGTGTTGAAAAACCACTTTTCGCATGTGTGTTAGTGTTGAAAAACCACTTTTCGCACTTGTTTTAGTGTTGAAAAACCACTTTTTGCACTTGTGTTAGTGTTGAAAAACCACTTTTCGCACTTGTGTTGGTGCAGGAAACCACTTTTGCACTTGTATTAGTGTGGAAAAACCACTTTTCGCACTTGTGTTAGTGTTGAAAAACCACTTTTTGCACTTGTGTTAGTGTTGAAAAACCACTTTTCGCACTTGTGTTAGTGTTGAAAAACCACTTCTCGCACTTGTGTTGGTGCAGGAAACCACTTTTGCACTTGTATTAGTGTGGAAAAAACACTTTTTGCACTTGTGATAGTGTTGAAAAACCACTTTTCGCACTTGTGTTAGTGTTGAAAAACCACTTTTCTCACTTGTGTTGGTGCAGGAAACCACTTTTGCACTTGTATTAGTGTGGAAAAACCACTTTTCGCACTTGTGTTAGTGTTGAAAAACCACTTTTCGCACGTGTGTTAGTGTTGAAAAACCACTTTTCGCACTTGTTTTAGTGTTGAAAAACCACTTTTTGCACTTGTGTTAGTGTTGAAAAACCACTTTTTGCACTTGTGTTGGTGCAGGAAACCACTTTTGCACCTGCATTAGTGTGGAAAAACCACTTTCGCACTTGTGTTAGTGTTGAAAAACCACTTTTCGCACTTGTGTTAGTGTTGAAAAACCACTTTTCGCACTTGTGTTAGTGTGGAAAAACCACTTTTCGCACTTGTGTTGGTGTTGAAAAACCACTTTTCGCACTTGTGTTGGTGTTGAAAAACCACTTTTCGCACGTGTGTTAGTGTTGAAAAACCACTTTTCGCATGTGTGTTAGTGTTGAAAAACCACTTTTCGCACTTGTTTTAGTGTTGAAAAACCACTTTTTGCACTTGTGTTAGTGTTGAAAAACCACTTTTCGCACTTGTGTTGGTGCAGGAAACCACTTTTGCACTTGTATTAGTGTGGAAAAACCACTTTTCGCACTTGTGTTATTGTTGAAAAACCACTTTTCGCACTTGTGTTGGTGCAGGAAACCACTTTTGCACTTGTATTAGTGTGGAAAAAACACTTTTTGCACTTGTGATAGTGTTGAAAAACCACTTTTCGCACGTGTGTTAGTGTTGAAAAACCACTTTTCGCACTTGTTTTAGTGTGGAAAACCACTTTTTGCACTTGTGTTAGTGTTGAAAAACCACTTTTTGCACGTGTGTTAGTGTTGAAAAACCACTTTTTGCACTTGTGTTAGTGTTGAAAAACCACTTTTTGCACTTGTGTTGGTGCAGGAAACCACTTTTGCACTTGCATTAGTGTGGAAAACCACATTCGCACTTGTGTTAGTGTTGAAAAACCACTTTTCACACTTGTGTTAGTGTTGAAAAACTACTTTTCGCATTTGTGTTGGTGCAGGAAACCACTTTTGCACTTGTATTAGTGTGGAAAAAACACTTTTTGCACTTGTGATAGTGTTGAAAAACCACTTTTCGCACTTGGGTTGGTGCAGGAAACCACTTTTGCACTTGTATTAGTGTGGAAAAAACACTTTTTGCACTTGTGATAGTGTTGAAAAACCACTTTTCGCACTTGTGTTAGTGTTGAAAAACCACTTTTCGCACTTGTGTTGGTGCAGGAAACCACTTTTGCACTTGTATAAGTGTGGAAAAACCACTTTTCGCACTTGTGTTAGTGTTGAAAAAGCACTTTTCGCACGTGTGTTAGTGTTGAAAAACCACTTTTCGCACTTGTTTTAGTGTTGAAAAACCACATTTCGCACTCGTGTTAGTGTTGAAAAACCACTTTTCGCACTTGTGTTGGTGCAGGAAACCACTTTTGCACTTGTATTAGTGTGGAAAAACCACTTTTCGCACTTCTGTTAGTGTTGAAAAACCACTTTTCGCACTTGTGTTAGTGTTGAAAAACCACTTTTTGCACTTGTGTTGGTGCAGGAAACCACTTTTGCACTTGTATTAGTGTGGAAAAAACACTTTTTGCACTTGTGATAGTGTTGAAAAACCACTTTTCGCACTTGTGTTGGTGTTGAAAAACCACTTTTCGCACTTGTGTTGGTGCAGGAAACCACTTTTGCACTTGTATTAGTGTGGAAAAACCACTTTTCGCACTTGTGTTAGTGTTGAAAAACCACTTTTCGCACTTGTGTTAGTGTTGAAAAACCACTTTTCGCACTTGTGTTGGTGCAGGAAACCACTTTTGCACTTGTATTAGTGTGGAAAAAACACTTTTTGCTCTTGTGTCAGTGTTGAAAAACCACTTTTCGCACTTGTGTTAGTGTTGAAAAACCACTTTTCGCACTTGTGTTGGTGCAGGAAACCACTTTTGCACCTGTATTAGTGTGGAAAAAACACTTTTTGCACTTGTGATAGTGTTGAAAAACCACTTTTCGCGCTTGTGTTAGTGTTGAAAAACCACTTTTCGCACTTGTGTTGGTGCAGGAAACCACTTTTGCACTTGTATTAGTGTGGAAAAACCGCTTTTCGCACTTGTGTTAGTGTTGAAAAACCACTATTCGCACTTGTGTTAGTGTTGAAAAACCACTTTTCGCACTTGTGTTGGTGCAGGAAACCACTTTTGCACTTGTATTAGTGTGGAAAAAACACTTTTTGCACTTGTGATAGTGTTGAAAAACCACTTTTCGCACTTGTGTTAGTGTTGAAAAACCACTTTTCGCACTTGTGTTGGTGCAGGAAACCACTTTTCCACTTGTATTAGTGTGGAAAAACCACTTTTGGCACTTGTGTTAGTGTTGAAAAAACACTTTTCGCACTTGTGTTAGTGTTGAAAAACCACTTTTCGCACTTGTGTTAGTGTTGAAAAACCACTTTTCGCACTTGTGTTGGTGCAGGAAACCACTTTTGCACTTGTATTAGTGTGGAAAAACCACTTTTCGCACTTGTGTTAGTGTTGGAAAACCACTTTTCGCACTTGTGTTAGTATTGAAAAACCACTTTTCGCACTTGTGTTGGTGCAGGAAACCACTTTTGCACTTGTATTATTGTGGAAAAAACACTTTTTGCACTTGTGATAGTGTTGAAAAACCACTTTTCGCACTTGTGTTAGTGTTGAAAAACCACTTTTCACACTTGTGTTAGTGTTGAAAAACCACTTTTCGCACTTGTGATAGTGTTGAAAAACCACTTTTCGCACTTGGGTTGGTGCAGGAAACCACTTTTGCACTTGTATTAGTGTGGAAAAAACACTTTTTGCACTTGTGATAGTGTTGAAAAACCACTTTTCGCACTTGTGTTAGTGTTGAAAAAACACTTTTCGCACTTGTGATAGTGTTGAAAAACCACTTTTCGCACTTGGGTTGGTGCAGGAAACCACTTTTGCACTTGTATTAGTGTGGAAAAAACACTTTTTGCACTTGTGATAGTGTTGAAAAACCACTTTTCGCACTTGTGTTAGTGTTGAAAAACCACTTTTTGCACTTGTGTTAGTGTTGAAAAACCACTTTTCGCACTTGTGTTGGTGCAGGAAACCACTTTTGAACTTGTATTAGTGTGGAAAAAACACTTTTTGCACTTGTGATAGTGTTGAAAAACCACTTTTCGCACTTGTGTTAGTGTTGAAAAACCACTTTTCGCACTTGTGTTGGTGCAGGAAACCACTTTTGCACTTGTATTAGTGTGGAAAAACCACTTTTCGCACTTGTGTTATTGTTGAAAAACCACTTTTCGCACTTGTGTTGGTGCAGGAAACCACTTTTGCACTTGTATTAGTGTGGAAAAACCACTTTTCGCACTTGTGTTAGTGTTGAAAAATGACTTTTCGCACGTGTGTTAGTGTTGAAAAACCACTTTTCGCACTTGTTTTAGTGTTGAAAAAACACTTTTTGCACTTGTGTTAGAGTTGAAAAACCACTTTTCGCACTTGTGTTGGTGCAGGAAACCACTTTTGCACCTGCATTAGTGTGGAAAAACCACTTTCGCACTTGTGTTAGTGTTGAAAAACCACTTTTCGCACTTGTGTTAGTGTTGAAAAACCACTTTTCGCACTTGTGTTAGTGTGGAAAAACCACTTTTCGCACTTGTGTTGGTGTTGAAAAACCACTTTTCACACTTGTGTTGGTGTTGAAAAACCACTTTTCGCACGTGTGTTAGTGTTGAAAAACCACTTTTCGCATGTGTGTTAGTGTTGAAAAACCACTTTTCGCACTTGTTTTAGTGTTGAAAAACCACTTTTTGCACTTGTGTTAGTGTTGAAAAACCACTTTTCGCACTTGTGTTGGTGCAGGAAACCACTTTTGCACTTGTATTAGTGTGGAAAAACCACTTTTCGCACTTGTGTTATTGTTGAAAAACCACTTTTCGCACTTGTGTTGGTGCAGGAAACCACTTTTGCACTTGTATTAGTGTGGAAAAAACACTTTTTGCACTTGTGATAGTGTTGAAAAACCACTTTTCGCACGTGTGTTAGTGTTGAAAAACCACTTTTCGCACTTGTTTTAGTGTTGAAAAACCACTTTTTGCACTTGTGTTAGTGTTGAAAAACCACTTTTTGCACTTGTGTTGGTGCAGGAAACCACTTTTGCACTTGCATTAGTGTGGAAAACCACATTCGCACTTGTGTTAGTGTTGAAAAACCACTTTTCACACTTGTGTTAGTGTTGAAAAACTACTTTTCGCACTTGTGTTGGTGCAGGAAACCACTTTTGCACTTGTATTAGTGTGGAAAAAACACTTTTTGCACTTGTGATAGTGTTGAAAAACCACTTTTCGCACTTGGGTTGGTGCAGGAAACCACTTTTGCACTTGTATTAGTGTGGAAAAAACACTTTTTGCACTTGTGATAGTGTTGAAAAACCACTTTTCGCACTTGTGTTAGTGTTGAAAAACCACTTTTCGCACTTGTGTTGGTGCAGGAAACCACTTTTGCACTTGTATAAGTGTGGAAAAACCACTTTTCGCACTTGTGTTAGTGTTGAAAAAGCACTTTTCGCACGTGTGTTAGTGTTGAAAAACCACTTTTCGCACTTGTTTTAGTGTTGAAAAACCACATTTCGCACTCGTGTTAGTGTTGAAAAACCACTTTTCGCACTTGTGTTGGTGCAGGAAACCACTTTTGCACTTGTATTAGTGTGGAAAAACCACTTTTCGCACTTGTGTTAGTGTTGAAAAACCACTTTTCGCACTTGTGTTAGTGTTGAAAAACCACTTTTTGCACTTGTGTTGGTGCAGGAAACCACTTTTGCACTTGTATTAGTGTGGAAAAAACACTTTTTGCACTTGTGATAGTGTTGAAAAACCACTTTTCGCACTTGTGTTGGTGTTGAAAAACCACTTTTCGCACTTGTGTTGGTGCAGGAAACCACTTTTGCACTTGTATTAGTGTGGAAAAACCACTTTTCGCACTTGTGTTAGTGTTGAAAAACCACTTTTCGCACTTGTGTTAGTGTTGAAAAACCACTTTTCGCACTTGTGTTGGTGCAGGAAACCACTTTTGCACTTGTATTAGTGTGGAAAAAACACTTTTTGCACTTGTGTCAGTGTTGAAAAACCACTTTTCGCACTTGTGTTAGTGTTGAAAAACCACTTTTCGCACTTGTGTTGGTGCAGGAAACCACTTTTGCACCTGTATTAGTGTGGAAAAAACACTTTTTGCACTTGTGATAGTGTTGAAAAACCACTTTTCGCGCTTGTGTTAGTGTTGAAAAACCACTTTTCGCACTTGTGTTGGTGCAGGAAACCACTTTTGCACTTGTATTAGTGTGGAAAAACCGCTTTTCGCACTTGTGTTAGTGTTGAAAAACCACTATTCGCACTTGTGTTAGTGTTGAAAAACCACTTTTCGCACTTGTGTTGGTGCAGGAAACCACTTTTGCACTTGTATTAGTGTGGAAAAAACACTTTTTGCACTTGTGATAGTGTTGAAAAACCACTTTTCGCACTTGTGTTAGTGTTGAAAAACCACTTTTCGCACTTGTGTTGGTGCAGGAAACCACTTTTCCACTTGTATTAGTGTGGAAAAACCACTTTTGGCACTTGTGTTAGTGTTGAAAAAACACTTTTCGCACTTGTGTTAGTGTTGAAAAACCACTTTTCGCACTTGTGTTAGTGTTGAAAAACCACTTTTCGCACTTGTGTTGGTGCAGGAAACCACTTTTGCACTTGTATTAGTGTGGAAAAACCACTTTTCGCACTTGTGTTAGTGTTGAAAAACCACTTTTCGCACTTGTGTTAGTATTGAAAAACCACTTTTCGCACTTGTGTTGGTGCAGGAAACCACTTTTGCACTTGTATTATTGTGGAAAAAACACTTTTTGCACTTGTGATAGTGTTGAAAAACCACTTTTCGCACGTGTGTTAGTGTTGAAAAACCACTTTTCGCACTTGTGTTAGTGTTGAAAAACCACTTTTCGCACTTGTGTTAGTGTTGAAAAAACACTTTTCGCACTTGTGATAGTGTTGAAAAACCACTTTTCGCACTTGGGTTGGTGCAGGAAACCACTTTTGCACTTGTATTAGTGTGGAAAAAACACTTTTTGCACTTGTGATAGTGTTGAAAAACCACTTTTCGCACTTGTGTTAGTGTTGAAAAACCACTTTTTGCACTTGTGTTAGTGTTGAAAAACCACTTTTCGCACTTGTGTTGGTGCAGGAAACCACTTTTGAACTTGTATTAGTGTGGAAAAAACACTTTTTGCACTTGTGATAGTGTTGAAAAACCACTTTTCGCACTTGTGTTAGTGTTGAAAAACCACTTTTCGCACTTGTGTTGGTGCAGGAAACCACTTTTGCACTTGTATTAGTGTGGAAAAACCACTTTTCGCACTTGTGTTATTGTTGAAAAACCACTTTTCGCACTTGTGTTGGTGCAGGAAACCACTTTTGCACTTGTATTAGTGTGGAAAACCAACTTTTCGCACTTGTGTTAGTGTTGAAAAATGACTTTTCGCACGTGTGTTAGTGTTGAAAAACCACTTTTCGCACTTGTTTTAGTGTTGAAAAAACACTTTTTGCACTTGTGTTAGAGTTGAAAAACCACTTTTCGCACTTGTGTTGGTGCAGGAAACCACTTTTGCACCTGCATTAGTGTGGAAAAACCACTTTCGCACTTGTGTTAGTGTTGAAAAACCACTTTTCGCACTTGTGTTAGTGTTGAAAAACCACTTTTCGCACTTGTGTTAGTGTGGAAAAACCACTTTTCGCACTTGTGTTGGTGTTGAAAAACCACTTTTCGCACTTGTGTTGGTGTTGAAAAACCACTTTTCGCACGTGTGTTAGTGTTGAAAAACCACTTTTCGCATGTGTGTTAGTGTTGAAAAACCACTTTTTGCACTTGTGTTGGTGCAGGAAACCACTTTTGCACTTGTATTAGTGTGGAAAAAACACTTTTTGCACTTGTGATAGTGTTGAAAAACCACTTTTCGCACTTGTGTTGGTGTTGAAAAACCACTTTTCGCACTTGTGTTGGTGCAGGAAACCACTTTTGCACTTGTATTAGTGTGGAAAAACCACTTTTCGCACTTGTGTTAGTGTTGAAAAACCACTTTTCGCACTTGTGTTAGTGTTGAAAAACCACTTTTCGCACTTGTGTTGGTGCAGGAAACCACTTTTGCACTTGTATTAGTGTGGAAAAAACACTTTTTGCTCTTGTGTCAGTGTTGAAAAACCACTTTTCGCACTTGTGTTAGTGTTGAAAAACCACTTTTCGCACTTGTGTTGGTGCAGGAAACCACTTTTGCACCTGTATTAGTGTGGAAAAAACACTTTTTGCACTTGTGATAGTGTTGAAAAACCACTTTTCGCGCTTGTGTTAGTGTTGAAAAACCACTTTTCGCACTTGTGTTGGTGCAGGAAACCACTTTTGCACTTGTATTAGTGTGGAAAAACCGCTTTTCGCACTTGTGTTAGTGTTGAAAAACCACTATTCGCACTTGTGTTAGTGTTGAAAAACCACTTTTCGCACTTGTGTTGGTGCAGGAAACCACTTTTCCACTTGTATTAGTGTGGAAAAACCACTTTTGGCACTTGTGTTAGTGTTGAAAAAACACTTTTCGCACTTGTGTTAGTGTTGAAAAACCACTTTTCGCACTTGTGTTAGTGTTGAAAAACCACTTTTCGCACTTGTGTTGGTGCAGGAAACCACTTTTGCACTTGTATTAGTGTGGAAAAACCACTTTTCGCACTTGTGTTAGTGTTGGAAAACCACTTTTCGCACTTGTGTTAGTATTGAAAAACCACTTTTCGCACTTGTGTTGGTGCAGGAAACCACTTTTGCACTTGTATTATTGTGGAAAAAACACTTTTTGCACTTGTGATAGTGTTGAAAAACCACTTTTCGCACTTGTGTTAGTGTTGAAAAACCACTTTTCGCACTTGTGTTAGTGTTGAAAAACCACTTTTCGCACTTGTGATAGTGTTGAAAAACCACTTTTCGCACTTGGGTTGGTGCAGGAAACCACTTTTGCACTTGTATTAGTGTGGAAAAAACACTTTTTGCACTTGTGATAGTGTTGAAAAACCACTTTTCGCACTTGTGTTAGTGTTGAAAAAACACTTTTCGCACTTGTGATAGTGTTGAAAAACCACTTTTCGCACTTGGGTTGGTGCAGGAAACCACTTTTGCACTTGTATTAGTGTGGAAAAAACACTTTTTGCACTTGTGATAGTGTTGAAAAACCACTTTTCGCACTTGTGTTAGTGTTGAAAAACCACTTTTTGCACTTGTGTTAGTGTTGAAAAACCACTTTTCGCACTTGTGTTGGTGCAGGAAACCACTTTTGAACTTGTATTAGTGTGGAAAAAACACTTTTTGCACTTGTGATAGTGTTGAAAAAACACTTTTCGCACTTGTGATAGTGTTGAAAAACCACTTTTCGCACTTGGGTTGGTGCAGGAAACCACTTTTGCACTTGTATTAGTGTGGAAAAAACACTTTTTGCACTTGTGATAGTGTTGAAAAACCACTTTTCGCACTTGTGTTAGTGTTGAAAAACCACTTTTTGCACTTGTGTTAGTGTTGAAAAACCACTTTTCGCACTTGTGTTGGTGCAGGAAACCACTTTTGAACTTGTATTAGTGTGGAAAAAACACTTTTTGCACTTGTGATAGTGTTGAAAAACCACTTTTCGCACTTGTGTTAGTGTTGAAAAACCACTTTTCGCACTTGTGTTGGTGCAGGAAACCACTTTTGCACTTGTATTAGTGTGGAAAAACCACTTTTCGCACTTGTGTTATTGTTGAAAAACCACTTTTCGCACTTGTGTTGGTGCAGGAAACCACTTTTGCACTTGTATTAGTGTGGAAAAACCACTTTTCGCACTTGTGTTGGTGTTGAAAAATGACTTTTCGCACGTGTGTTAGTGTTGAAAAACCACTTTTCGCACTTGTTTTAGTGTTGAAAAAACACTTTTTGCACTTGTGTTAGAGTTGAAAAACCACTTTTCGCACTTGTGTTGGTGCAGGAAACCACTTTTGCACCTGCATTAGTGTGGAAAAACCACTTTCGCACTTGTGTTAGTGTTGAAAAACCACTTTTCGCACTTGTGTTAGTGTTGAAAAACCACTTTTCGCACTTGTGTTAGTGTGGAAAAACCACTTTTCGCACTTGTGTTGGTGTTGAAAAACCACTTTTCACACTTGTGTTGGTGTTGAAAAACCACTTTTCGCACGTGTGTTAGTGTTGAAAAACCACTTTTCGCATGTGTGTTAGTGTTGAAAAACCACTTTTCGCACTTGTTTTAGTGTTGAAAAACCACTTTTTGCACTTGTGTTAGTGTTGAAAAACCACTTTTCGCACTTGTGTTGGTGCAGGAAACCACTTTTGCACTTGTATTAGTGTGGAAAAACCACTTTTCGCACTTGTGTTATTGTTGAAAAACCACTTTTCGCACTTGTGTTGGTGCAGGAAACCACTTTTGCACTTGTATTAGTGTGGAAAAAACACTTTTTGCACTTGTGATAGTGTTGAAAAACCACTTTTCGCACGTGTGTTAGTGTTGAAAAACCACTTTTCGCACTTGTTTTAGTGTTGAAAAACCACTTTTTGCACTTGTGTTAGTGTTGAAAAACCACTTTTTGCACTTGTGTTGGTGCAGGAAACCACTTTTGCACTTGCATTAGTGTGGAAAACCACATTCGCACTTGTGTTAGTGTTGAAAAACTACTTTTCGCACTTGTGTTGGTGCAGGAAACCACTTTTGCACTTGTATTAGTGTGGAAAAAACACTTTTTGCACTTGTGATAGTGTTGAAAAACCACTTTTCGCACTTGGGTTGGTGCAGGAAACCACTTTTGCACTTGTATTAGTGTGGAAAAAACACTTTTTGCACTTGTGATAGTGTTGAAAAACCACTTTTCGCACTTGTGTTAGTGTTGAAAAACCACTTTTCGCACTTGTGTTGGTGCAGGAAACCACTTTTGCACTTGTATAAGTGTGGAAAAACCACTTTTCGCACTTGTGTTAGTGTTGAAAAAGCACTTTTCGCACGTGTGTTAGTGTTGAAAAACCACTTTTCGCACTTGTTTTAGTGTTGAAAAACCACATTTCGCACTCGTGTTAGTGTTGAAAAACCACTTTTCGCACTTGTGTTGGTGCAGGAAACCACTTTTGCACTTGTATTAGTGTGGAAAAACCACTTTTCGCACTTGTGTTAGTGTTGAAAAACCACTTTTCGCACTTGTGTTAGTGTTGAAAAACCACTTTTTGCACTTGTGTTGGTGCAGGAAACCACTTTTGCACTTGTATTAGTGTGGAAAAAACACTTTTTGCACTTGTGATAGTGTTGAAAAACCACTTTTTGCACTTGTGTTGGTGTTGAAAAACCACTTTTCGCACTTGTGTTGGTGCAGGAAACCACTTTTGCACTTGTATTAGTGTGGAAAAACCACTTTTCGCACTTGTGTTAGTGTTGAAAAACCACTTTTCGCACTTGTGTTAGTGTTGAAAAACCACTTTTCGCACTTGTGTTGGTGCAGGAAACCACTTTTGCACTTGTATTAGTGTGGAAAAAACACTTTTTGCACTTGTGTCAGTGTTGAAAAACCACTTTTCGCACTTGTGTTAGTGTTGAAAAACCACTTTTCGCACTTGTGTTGGTGCAGGAAACCACTTTTGCACCTGTATTAGTGTGGAAAAAACACTTTTTGCACTTGTGATAGTGTTGAAAAACCACTTTTCGCGCTTGTGTTAGTGTTGAAAAACCACTTTTCGCACTTGTGTTGGTGCAGGAAACCACTTTTGCACTTGTATTAGTGTGGAAAAACCGCTTTTCGCACTTGTGTTAGTGTTGAAAAACCACTATTCGCACTTGTGTTAGTGTTGAAAAACCACTTTTCGCACTTGTGTTGGTGCAGGAAACCACTTTTGCACTTGTATTAGTGTGGAAAAAACACTTTTTGCACTTGTGATAGTGTTGAAAAACCACTTTTCGCACTTGTGTTAGTGTTGAAAAACCACTTTTCGCACTTGTGTTGGTGCAGGAAACCACTTTTCCACTTGTATTAGTGTGGAAAAACCACTTTTGGCACTTGTGTTAGTGTTGAAAAAACACTTTTCGCACTTGTGTTAGTGTTGAAAAACCACTTTTCGCACTTGTGTTAGTGTTGAAAAACCACTTTTCGCACTTGTGTTGGTGCAGGAAACCACTTTTGCACTTGTATTAGTGTGGAAAAACCACTTTTCGCACTTGTGTTAGTGTTGAAAAACCACTTTTCGCACTTGTGTTAGTATTGAAAAACCACTTTTCGCACTTGTGTTGGTGCAGGAAACCACTTTTGCACTTGTATTATTGTGGAAAAAACACTTTTTGCACTTGTGATAGTGTTGAAAAACCACTTTTCGCACTTGTGTTAGGGTTGAAAAACCACTTTTCGCACTTGTGTTAGTGTTGAAAAACCACTTTTCGCACTTGTGTTAGTGTTGAAAAAACACTTTTCGCACTTGTGATAGTGTTGAAAAACCACTTTTCGCACTTGGGTTGGTGCAGGAAACCACTTTTGCACTTGTATTAGTGTGGAAAAAACACTTTTTGCACTTGTGATAGTGTTGAAAAACCACTTTTCGCACTTGTGTTAGTGTTGAAAAACCACTTTTTGCACTTGTGTTAGTGTTGAAAAACCACTTTTCGCACTTGTGTTGGTGCAGGAAACCACTTTTGAACTTGTATTAGTGTGGAAAAAACACTTTTTGCACTTGTGATAGTGTTGAAAAACCACTTTTCGCACTTGTGTTAGTGTTGAAAAACCACTTTTCGCACTTGTGTTGGTGCAGGAAACCACTTTTGCACTTGTATTAGTGTGGAAAAACCACTTTTCGCACTTGTGTTATTGTTGAAAAACCACTTTTCGCACTTGTGTTGGTGCAGGAAACCACTTTTGCACTTGTAGTAGTGTGGAAAACCAACTTTTCGCACTTGTGTTAGTGTTGAAAAATGACTTTTCGCACGTGTGTTAGTGTTGAAAAACCACTTTTCGCACTTGTTTTAGTGTTGAAAAAACACTTTTTGCACTTGTGTTAGAGTTGAAAAACCACTTTTCGCACTTGTGTTGGTGCAGGAAACCACTTTTGCACCTGCATTAGTGTGGAAAAACCACTTTCGCACTTGTGTTAGTGTTGAAAAACCACTTTTCGCACTTGCGTTAGTGTTGAAAAACCACTTTTCGCACTTGTGTTAGTGTGGAAAAACCACTTTTCGCACTTGTGTTGGTGTTGAAAAACCACTTTTCACACTTGTGTTGGTGTTGAAAAACCACTTTTCGCACGTGTGTTAGTGTTGAAAAACCACTTTTCGCATGTGTGTTAGTGTTGAAAAACCACTTTTCGCACTTGTTTTAGTGTTGAAAAACCACTTTTTGCACTTGTGTTAGTGTTGAAAAACCACTTTTCGCACTTGTGTTGGTGCAGGAAACCACTTTTGCACTTGTATTAGTGTGGAAAAACCACTTTTCGCACTTGTGTTATTGTTGAAAAACCACTTTTCGCACTTGTGTTGGTGCAGGAAACCACTTTTGCACTTGTATTAGTGTGGAAAAAACACTTTTTGCACTTGTGATAGTGTTGAAAAACCACTTTTCGCACGTGTGTTAGTGTTGAAAAACCACTTTTCGCACTTGTTTTAGTGTTGAAAAACCACTTTTCGCACTTGTGTTAGTGTTGAAAAAACACTTTTCGCACTTGTGATAGTGTTGAAAAACCACTTTTCGCACTTGGGTTGGTGCAGGAAACCACTTTTGCACTTGTATTAGTGTGGAAAAAACACTTTTTGCACTTGTGATAGTGTTGAAAAACCACTTTTCGCACTTGTGTTAGTGTTGAAAAACCACTTTTTGCACTTGTGTTAGTGTTGAAAAACCACTTTTCGCACTTGTGTTGGTGCAGGAAACCACTTTTGAACTTGTATTAGTGTGGAAAAAACACTTTTTGCACTTGTGATAGTGTTGAAAAACCACTTTTCGCACTTGTGTTAGTGTTGAAAAACCACTTTTCGCACTTGTGTTGGTGCAGGAAACCACTTTTGCACTTGTATTAGTGTGGAAAAACCACTTTTCGCACTTGTGTTATTGTTGAAAAACCACTTTTCGCACTTGTGTTGGTGCAGGAAACCACTTTTGCACTTGTATTAGTGTGGAAAACCAACTTTTCGCACTTGTGTTAGTGTTGAAAAATGACTTTTCGCACGTGTGTTAGTGTTGAAAAACCACTTTTCGCACTTGTTTTAGTGTTGAAAAAACACTTTTTGCACTTGTGTTAGAGTTGAAAAACCACTTTTCGCACTTGTGTTGGTGCAGGAAACCACTTTTGCACCTGCATTAGTGTGGAAAAACCACTTTCGCACTTGTGTTAGTGTTGAAAAACCACTTTTCGCACTTGTGTTAGTGTTGAAAAACCACTTTTCGCACTTGTGTTAGTGTGGAAAAACCACTTTTCGCACTTGTGTTGGTGTTGAAAAACCACTTTTCGCACTTGTGTTGGTGTTGAAAAACCACTTTTCGCACGTGTGTTAGTGTTGAAAAACCACTTTTCGCATGTGTGTTAGTGTTGAAAAACCACTTTTTGCACTTGTGTTGGTGCAGGAAACCACTTTTGCACTTGTATTAGTGTGGAAAAAACACTTTTTGCACTTGTGATAGTGTTGAAAAACCACTTTTCGCACTTGTGTTGGTGTTGAAAAACCACTTTTCGCACTTGTGTTGGTGCAGGAAACCACTTTTGCACTTGTATTAGTGTGGAAAAACCACTTTTCGCACTTGTGTTAGTGTTGAAAAACCACTTTTCGCACTTGTGTTGGTGCAGGAAACCACTTTTGCACTTGTATTAGTGTGGAAAAAACACTTTTTGCTCTTGTGTCAGTGTTGAAAAACCACTTTTCGCACTTGTGTTAGTGTTGAAAAACCACTTTTCGCACTTGTGTTGGTGCAGGAAACCACTTTTGCACCTGTATTAGTGTGGAAAAAACACTTTTTGCACTTGTGATAGTGTTGAAAAACCACTTTTCGCGCTTGTGTTAGTGTTGAAAAACCACTTTTCGCACTTGTGTTGGTGCAGGAAACCACTTTTGCACTTGTATTAGTGTGGAAAAACCGCTTTTCGCACTTGTGTTAGTGTTGAAAAACCACTATTCGCACTTGTGTTAGTGTTGAAAAACCACTTTTCGCACTTGTGTTGGTGCAGGAATCCACTTTTCCACTTGTATTAGTGTGGAAAAACCACTTTTGGCACTTGTGTTAGTGTTGAAAAAACACTTTTCGCACTTGTGTTAGTGTTGAAAAACCACTTTTCGCACTTGTGTTAGTGTTGAAAAACCACTTTTCGCACTTGTGTTGGTGCAGGAAACCACTTTTGCACTTGTATTAGTGTGGAAAAACCACTTTTCGCACTTGTGTTAGTGTTGGAAAACCACTTTTCGCACTTGTGTTAGTATTGAAAAACCACTTTTCGCACTTGTGTTGGTGCAGGAAACCACTTTTGCACTTGTATTATTGTGGAAAAAACACTTTTTGCACTTGTGATAGTGTTGAAAAACCACTTTTCGCACTTGTGTTAGTGTTGAAAAACCACTTTTCGCACTTGTGTTAGTGTTGAAAAACCACTTTTCGCACTTGTGATAGTGTTGAAAAACCACTTTTCGCACTTGGGTTGGTGCAGGAAACCACTTTTGCACTTGTATTAGTGTGGAAAAAACACTTTTTGCACTTGTGATAGTGTTGAAAAACCACTTTTCGCACTTGTGTTAGTGTTGAAAAAACACTTTTCGCACTTGTGATAGTGTTGAAAAACCACTTTTCGCACTTGGGTTGGTGCAGGAAACCACTTTTGCACTTGTATTAGTGTGGAAAAAACACTTTTTGCACTTGTGATAGTGTTGAAAAACCACTTTTCGCACTTGTGTTAGTGTTGAAAAACCACTTTTTGCACTTGTGTTAGTGTTGAAAAACCACTTTTCGCACTTGTGTTGGTGCAGGAAACCACTTTTGAACTTGTATTAGTGTGGAAAAAACACTTTTTGCACTTGTGATAGTGTTGAAAAAACACTTTTCGCACTTGTGATAGTGTTGAAAAACCACTTTTCGCACTTGGGTTGGTGCAGGAAACCACTTTTGCACTTGTATTAGTGTGGAAAAAACACTTTTTGCACTTGTGATAGTGTTGAAAAACCACTTTTCGCACTTGTGTTAGTGTTGAAAAACCACTTTTTGCACTTGTGTTAGTGTTGAAAAACCACTTTTCGCACTTGTGTTGGTGCAGGAAACCACTTTTGAACTTGTATTAGTGTGGAAAAAACACTTTTTGCACTTGTGATAGTGTTGAAAAACCACTTTTCGCACTTGTGTTAGTGTTGAAAAACCACTTTTCGCACTTGTGTTGGTGCAGGAAACCACTTTTGCACTTGTATTAGTGTGGAAAAACCACTTTTCGCACTTGTGTTATTGTTGAAAAACCACTTTTCGCACTTGTGTTGGTGCAGGAAACCACTTTTGCACTTGTATTAGTGTGGAAAAACCACTTTTCGCACTTGTGTTAGTGTTGAAAAATGACTTTTCGCACGTGTGTTAGTGTTGAAAAACCACTTTTCGCACTTGTTTTAGTGTTGAAAAAACACTTTTTGCACTTGTGTTAGAGTTGAAAAACCACTTTTCGCACTTGTGTTGGTGCAGGAAACCACTTTTGCACCTGCATTAGTGTGGAAAAACCACTTTCGCACTTGTGTTAGTGTTGAAAAACCACTTTTCGCACTTGTGTTAGTGTTGAAAAACCACTTTTCGCACTTGTGTTAGTGTGGAAAAACCACTTTTCGCACTTGTGTTGGTGTTGAAAAACCACTTTTCACACTTGTGTTGGTGTTGAAAAACCACTTTTCGCACGTGTGTTAGTGTTGAAAAACCACTTTTCGCATGTGTGTTAGTGTTGAAAAACCACTTTTCGCACTTGTTTTAGTGTTGAAAAACCACTTTTTGCACTTGTGTTAGTGTTGAAAAACCACTTTTCGCACTTGTGTTGGTGCAGGAAACCACTTTTGCACTTGTATTAGTGTGGAAAAACCACTTTTCGCACTTGTGTTATTGTTGAAAAACCACTTTTCGCACTTGTGTTGGTGCAGGAAACCACTTTTGCACTTGTATTAGTGTGGAAAAAACACTTTTTGCACTTGTGATAGTGTTGAAAAACCACTTTTCGCACGTGTGTTAGTGTTGAAAAACCACTTTTCGCACTTGTTTTAGTGTTGAAAAACCACTTTTTGCACTTGTGTTAGTGTTGAAAAACCACTTTTTGCACTTGTGTTGGTGCAGGAAACCACTTTTGCACTTGCATTAGTGTGGAAAACCACATTCGCACTTGTGTTAGTGTTGAAAAACCACTTTTCACACTTGTGTTAGTGTTGAAAAACTACTTTTCGCACTTGTGTTGGTGCAGGAAACCACTTTTGCACTTGTATTAGTGTGGAAAAAACACTTTTTGCACTTGTGATAGTGTTGAAAAACCACTTTTCGCACTTGGGTTGGTGCAGGAAACCACTTTTGCACTTGTATTAGTGTGGAAAAAACACTTTTTGCACTTGTGATAGTGTTGAAAAACCACTTTTCGCACTTGTGTTAGTGTTGAAAAACCACTTTTCGCACTTGTGTTGGTGCAGGAAACCACTTTTGCACCTGTATTAGTGTGGAAAAAACACTTTTTGCACTTGTGATAGTGTTGAAAAACCACTTTTCGCGCTTGTGTTAGTGTTGAAAAACCACTTTTCGCACTTGTGTTGGTGCAGGAAACCACTTTTGCACTTGTATTAGTGTGGAAAAACCGCTTTTCGCACTTGTGTTAGTGTTGAAAAACCACTATTCGCACTTGTGTTAGTGTTGAAAAACCACTTTTCGCACTTGTGTTGGTGCAGGAAACCACTTTTGCACTTGTATTAGTGTGGAAAAAACACTTTTTGCACTTGTGATAGTGTTGAAAAACCACTTTTCGCACTTGTGTTAGTGTTGAAAAACCACTTTTCGCACTTGTGTTGGTGCAGGAAACCACTTTTCCACTTGTATTAGTGTGGAAAAACCACTTTTGGCACTTGTGTTAGTGTTGAAAAAACACTTTTCGCACTTGTGTTAGTGTTGAAAAACCACTTTTCGCACTTGTGTTAGTGTTGAAAAACCACTTTTCGCACTTGTGTTGGTGCAGGAAACCACTTTTGCACTTGTATTAGTGTGGAAAAACCACTTTTCGCACTTGTGTTAGTGTTGAAAAACCACTTTTCGCACTTGTGTTAGTATTGAAAAACCACTTTTCGCACTTGTGTTGGTGCAGGAAACCACTTTTGCACTTGTATTATTGTGGAAAAAACACTTTTTGCACTTGTGATAGTGTTGAAAAACCACTTTTCGCACTTGTGTTAGGGTTGAAAAACCACTTTTCGCACTTGTGTTAGTGTTGAAAAACCACTTTTCGCACTTGTGTTAGTGTTGAAAAAACACTTTTCGCACTTGTGATAGTGTTGAAAAACCACTTTTCGCACTTGGGTTGGTGCAGGAAACCACTTTTGCACTTGTATTAGTGTGGAAAAAACACTTTTTGCACTTGTGATAGTGTTGAAAAACCACTTTTCGCACTTGTGTTAGTGTTGAAAAACCACTTTTTGCACTTGTGTTAGTGTTGAAAAACCACTTTTCGCACTTGTGTTGGTGCAGGAAACCACTTTTGAACTTGTATTAGTGTGGAAAAAACACTTTTTGCACTTGTGATAGTGTTGAAAAACCACTTTTCGCACTTGTGTTAGTGTTGAAAAACCACTTTTCGCACTTGTGTTGGTGCAGGAAACCACTTTTGCACTTGTATTAGTGTGGAAAAACCACTTTTCGCACTTGTGTTATTGTTGAAAAACCACTTTTCGCACTTGTGTTGGTGCAGGAAACCACTTTTGCACTTGTAGTAGTGTGGAAAACCAACTTTTCGCACTTGTGTTAGTGTTGAAAAATGACTTTTCGCACGTGTGTTAGTGTTGAAAAACCACTTTTCGCACTTGTTTTAGTGTTGAAAAAACACTTTTTGCACTTGTGTTAGAGTTGAAAAACCACTTTTCGCACTTGTGTTGGTGCAGGAAACCACTTTTGCACCTGCATTAGTGTGGAAAAACCACTTTCGCACTTGTGTTAGTGTTGAAAAACCACTTTTCGCACTTGCGTTAGTGTTGAAAAACCACTTTTCGCACTTGTGTTAGTGTGGAAAAACCACTTTTCGCACTTGTGTTGGTGTTGAAAAACCACTTTTCACACTTGTGTTGGTGTTGAAAAACCACTTTTCGCACGTGTGTTAGTGTTGAAAAACCACTTTTCGCATGTGTGTTAGTGTTGAAAAACCACTTTTCGCACTTGTTTTAGTGTTGAAAAACCACTTTTTGCACTTGTGTTAGTGTTGAAAAACCACTTTTCGCACTTGTGTTGGTGCAGGAAACCACTTTTGCACTTGTATTAGTGTGGAAAAACCACTTTTCGCACTTGTGTTATTGTTGAAAAACCACTTTTCGCACTTGTGTTGGTGCAGGAAACCACTTTTGCACTTGTATTAGTGTGGAAAAAACACTTTTTGCACTTGTGATAGTGTTGAAAAACCACTTTTCGCACGTGTGTTAGTGTTGAAAAACCACTTTTCGCACTTGTTTTAGTGTTGAAAAACCACTTTTCGCACTTGTGTTAGTGTTGAAAAAACACTTTTCGCACTTGTGATAGTGTTGAAAAACCACTTTTCGCACTTGGGTTGGTGCAGGAAACCACTTTTGCACTTGTATTAGTGTGGAAAAAACACTTTTTGCACTTGTGATAGTGTTGAAAAACCACTTTTCGCACTTGTGTTAGTGTTGAAAAACCACTTTTTGCACTTGTGTTAGTGTTGAAAAACCACTTTTCGCACTTGTGTTGGTGCAGGAAACCACTTTTGAACTTGTATTAGTGTGGAAAAAACACTTTTTGCACTTGTGATAGTGTTGAAAAACCACTTTTCGCACTTGTGTTAGTGTTGAAAAACCACTTTTCGCACTTGTGTTGGTGCAGGAAACCACTTTTGCACTTGTATTAGTGTGGAAAAACCACTTTTCGCACTTGTGTTATTGTTGAAAAACCACTTTTCGCACTTGTGTTGGTGCAGGAAACCACTTTTGCACTTGTATTAGTGTGGAAAACCAACTTTTCGCACTTGTGTTAGTGTTGAAAAATGACTTTTCGCACGTGTGTTAGTGTTGAAAAACCACTTTTCGCACTTGTTTTAGTGTTGAAAAAACACTTTTTGCACTTGTGTTAGAGTTGAAAAACCACTTTTCGCACTTGTGTTGGTGCAGGAAACCACTTTTGCACCTGCATTAGTGTGGAAAAACCACTTTCGCACTTGTGTTAGTGTTGAAAAACCACTTTTCGCACTTGTGTTAGTGTTGAAAAACCACTTTTCGCACTTGTGTTAGTGTGGAAAAACCACTTTTCGCACTTGTGTTGGTGTTGAAAAACCACTTTTCGCACTTGTGTTGGTGTTGAAAAACCACTTTTCGCACGTGTGTTAGTGTTGAAAAACCACTTTTCGCATGTGTGTTAGTGTTGAAAAACCACTTTTTGCACTTGTGTTGGTGCAGGAAACCACTTTTGCACTTGTATTAGTGTGGAAAAAACACTTTTTGCACTTGTGATAGTGTTGAAAAACCACTTTTCGCACTTGTGTTGGTGTTGAAAAACCACTTTTCGCACTTGTGTTGGTGCAGGAAACCACTTTTGCACTTGTATTAGTGTGGAAAAACCACTTTTCGCACTTGTGTTAGTGTTGAAAAACCACTTTTCGCACTTGTGTTGGTGCAGGAAACCACTTTTGCACTTGTATTAGTGTGGAAAAAACACTTTTTGCTCTTGTGTCAGTGTTGAAAAACCACTTTTCGCACTTGTGTTAGTGTTGAAAAACCACTTTTCGCACTTGTGTTGGTGCAGGAAACCACTTTTGCACCTGTATTAGTGTGGAAAAAACACTTTTTGCACTTGTGATAGTGTTGAAAAACCACTTTTCGCGCTTGTGTTAGTGTTGAAAAACCACTTTTCGCACTTGTGTTGGTGCAGGAAACCACTTTTGCACTTGTATTAGTGTGGAAAAACCGCTTTTCGCACTTGTGTTAGTGTTGAAAAACCACTATTCGCACTTGTGTTAGTGTTGAAAAACCACTTTTCGCACTTGTGTTGGTGCAGGAATCCACTTTTCCACTTGTATTAGTGTGGAAAAACCACTTTTGGCACTTGTGTTAGTGTTGAAAAAACACTTTTCGCACTTGTGTTAGTGTTGAAAAACCACTTTTCGCACTTGTGTTAGTGTTGAAAAACCACTTTTCGCACTTGTGTTGGTGCAGGAAACCACTTTTGCACTTGTATTAGTGTGGAAAAACCACTTTTCGCACTTGTGTTAGTGTTGGAAAACCACTTTTCGCACTTGTGTTAGTATTGAAAAACCACTTTTCGCACTTGTGTTGGTGCAGGAAACCACTTTTGCACTTGTATTATTGTGGAAAAAACACTTTTTGCACTTGTGATAGTGTTGAAAAACCACTTTTCGCACTTGTGTTAGTGTTGAAAAACCACTTTTCGCACTTGTGTTAGTGTTGAAAAACCACTTTTCGCACTTGTGATAGTGTTGAAAAACCACTTTTCGCACTTGGGTTGGTGCAGGAAACCACTTTTGCACTTGTATTAGTGTGGAAAAAACACTTTTTGCACTTGTGATAGTGTTGAAAAACCACTTTTCGCACTTGTGTTAGTGTTGAAAAAACACTTTTCGCACTTGTGATAGTGTTGAAAAACCACTTTTCGCACTTGGGTTGGTGCAGGAAACCACTTTTGCACTTGTATTAGTGTGGAAAAAACACTTTTTGCACTTGTGATAGTGTTGAAAAACCACTTTTCGCACTTGTGTTAGTGTTGAAAAACCACTTTTTGCACTTGTGTTAGTGTTGAAAAACCACTTTTCGCACTTGTGTTGGTGCAGGAAACCACTTTTGAACTTGTATTAGTGTGGAAAAAACACTTTTTGCACTTGTGATAGTGTTGAAAAAACACTTTTCGCACTTGTGATAGTGTTGAAAAACCACTTTTCGCACTTGGGTTGGTGCAGGAAACCACTTTTGCACTTGTATTAGTGTGGAAAAAACACTTTTTGCACTTGTGATAGTGTTGAAAAACCACTTTTCGCACTTGTGTTAGTGTTGAAAAACCACTTTTTGCACTTGTGTTAGTGTTGAAAAACCACTTTTCGCACTTGTGTTGGTGCAGGAAACCACTTTTGAACTTGTATTAGTGTGGAAAAAACACTTTTTGCACTTGTGATAGTGTTGAAAAACCACTTTTCGCACTTGTGTTAGTGTTGAAAAACCACTTTTCGCACTTGTGTTGGTGCAGGAAACCACTTTTGCACTTGTATTAGTGTGGAAAAACCACTTTTCGCACTTGTGTTATTGTTGAAAAACCACTTTTCGCACTTGTGTTGGTGCAGGAAACCACTTTTGCACTTGTATTAGTGTGGAAAAACCACTTTTCGCACTTGTGTTAGTGTTGAAAAATGACTTTTCGCACGTGTGTTAGTGTTGAAAAACCACTTTTCGCACTTGTTTTAGTGTTGAAAAAACACTTTTTGCACTTGTGTTAGAGTTGAAAAACCACTTTTCGCACTTGTGTTGGTGCAGGAAACCACTTTTGCACCTGCATTAGTGTGGAAAAACCACTTTCGCACTTGTGTTAGTGTTGAAAAACCACTTTTCGCACTTGTGTTAGTGTTGAAAAACCACTTTTCGCACTTGTGTTAGTGTGGAAAAACCACTTTTCGCACTTGTGTTGGTGTTGAAAAACCACTTTTCACACTTGTGTTGGTGTTGAAAAACCACTTTTCGCACGTGTGTTAGTGTTGAAAAACCACTTTTCGCATGTGTGTTAGTGTTGAAAAACCACTTTTCGCACTTGTTTTAGTGTTGAAAAACCACTTTTTGCACTTGTGTTAGTGTTGAAAAACCACTTTTCGCACTTGTGTTGGTGCAGGAAACCACTTTTGCACTTGTATTAGTGTGGAAAAACCACTTTTCGCACTTGTGTTATTGTTGAAAAACCACTTTTCGCACTTGTGTTGGTGCAGGAAACCACTTTTGCACTTGTATTAGTGTGGAAAAAACACTTTTTGCACTTGTGATAGTGTTGAAAAACCACTTTTCGCACGTGTGTTAGTGTTGAAAAACCACTTTTCGCACTTGTTTTAGTGTTGAAAAACCACTTTTTGCACTTGTGTTAGTGTTGAAAAACCACTTTTTGCACTTGTGTTGGTGCAGGAAACCACTTTTGCACTTGCATTAGTGTGGAAAACCACATTCGCACTTGTGTTAGTGTTGAAAAACCACTTTTCACACTTGTGTTAGTGTTGAAAAACTACTTTTCGCACTTGTGTTGGTGCAGGAAACCACTTTTGCACTTGTATTAGTGTGGAAAAAACACTTTTTGCACTTGTGATAGTGTTGAAAAACCACTTTTCGCACTTGGGTTGGTGCAGGAAACCACTTTTGCACTTGTATTAGTGTGGAAAAAACACTTTTTGCACTTGTGATAGTGTTGAAAAACCACTTTTCGCACTTGTGTTAGTGTTGAAAAACCACTTTTCGCACTTGTGTTGGTGCAGGAAACCACTTTTGCACTTGTATAAGTGTGGAAAAACCACTTTTCGCACTTGTGTTAGTGTTGAAAAAGCACTTTTCGCACGTGTGTTAGTGTTGAAAAACCACTTTTCGCACTTGTTTTAGTGTTGAAAAACCACATTTCGCACTCGTGTTAGTGTTGAAAAACCACTTTTCGCACTTGTGTTGGTGCAGGAAACCACTTTTGCACTTGTATTAGTGTGGAAAAACCACTTTTCGCACTTGTGTTAGTGTTGAAAAACCACTTTTCGCACTTGTGTTAGTGTTGAAAAACCACTTTTTGCACTTGTGTTGGTGCAGGAAACCACTTTTGCACTTGTATTAGTGTGGAAAAAACACTTTTTGCACTTGTGATAGTGTTGAAAAACCACTTTTCGCACTTGTGTTGGTGTTGAAAAACCACTTTTCGCACTTGTGTTGGTGCAGGAAACCACTTTTGCACTTGTATTAGTGTGGAAAAACCACTTTTCGCACTTGTGTTAGTGTTGAAAAACCACTTTTCGCACTTGTGTTAGTGTTGAAAAACCACTTTTCGCACTTGTGTTGGTGCAGGAAACCACTTTTGCACTTGTATTAGTGTGGAAAAAACACTTTTTGCACTTGTGTCAGTGTTGAAAAACCACTTTTCGCACTTGTGTTAGTGTTGAAAAACCACTTTTCGCACTTGTGTTGGTGCAGGAAACCACTTTTGCACCTGTATTAGTGTGGAAAAAACACTTTTTGCACTTGTGATAGTGTTGAAAAACCACTTTTCGCGCTTGTGTTAGTGTTGAAAAACCACTTTTCGCACTTGTGTTGGTGCAGGAAACCACTTTTGCACTTGTATTAGTGTGGAAAAACCGCTTTTCGCACTTGTGTTAGTGTTGAAAAACCACTATTCGCACTTGTGTTAGTGTTGAAAAACCACTTTTCGCACTTGTGTTGGTGCAGGAAACCACTTTTGCACTTGTATTAGTGTGGAAAAAACACTTTTTGCACTTGTGATAGTGTTGAAAAACCACTTTTCGCACTTGTGTTAGTGTTGAAAAACCACTTTTCGCACTTGTGTTGGTGCAGGAAACCACTTTTCCACTTGTATTAGTGTGGAAAAACCACTTTTGGCACTTGTGTTAGTGTTGAAAAAACACTTTTCGCACTTGTGTTAGTGTTCAAAAACCACTTTTCGCACTTGTGTTAGTGTTGAAAAACCACTTTTCGCACTTGTGTTGGTGCAGGAAACCACTTTTGCACTTGTATTAGTGTGGAAAAACCACTTTTCGCACTTGTGTTAGTGTTGAAAAACCACTTTTCGCACTTGTGTTAGTATTGAAAAACCACTTTTCGCACTTGTGTTGGTGCAGGAAACCACTTTTGCACTTGTATTATTGTGGAAAAAACACTTTTTGCACTTGTGATAGTGTTGAAAAACCACTTTTCGCACTTGTGTTAGTGTTGAAAAACCACTTTTCGCACTTGTGTTAGTGTTGAAAAACCACTTTTCGCACTTGTGTTAGTGTTGAAAAAACACTTTTCGCACTTGTGATAGTGTTGAAAAACCACTTTTCGCACTTGGGTTGGTGCAGGAAACCACTTTTGCACTTGTATTAGTGTGGAAAAAACACTTTTTGCACTTGTGATAGTGTTGAAAAACCACTTTTCGCACTTGTGTTAGTGTTGAAAAACCACTTTTTGCACTTGTGTTAGTGTTGAAAAACCACTTTTCGCACTTGTGTTGGTGCAGGAAACCACTTTTGAACTTGTATTAGTGTGGAAAAAACACTTTTTGCACTTGTGATAGTGTTGAAAAACCACTTTTCGCACTTGTGTTAGTGTTGAAAAACCACTTTTCGCACTTGTGTTGGTGCAGGAAACCACTTTTGCACTTGTATTAGTGTGGAAAAACCACTTTTCGCACTTGTGTTATTGTTGAAAAACCACTTTTCGCACTTGTGTTGGTGCAGGAAACCACTTTTGCACTTGTATTAGTGTGGAAAACCAACTTTTCGCACTTGTGTTAGTGTTGAAAAATGACTTTTCGCACGTGTGTTAGTGTTGAAAAACCACTTTTCGCACTTGTTTTAGTGTTGAAAAAACACTTTTTGCACTTGTGTTAGAGTTGAAAAACCACTTTTCGCACTTGTGTTGGTGCAGGAAACCACTTTTGCACCTGCATTAGTGTGGAAAAACCACTTTCGCACTTGTGTTAGTGTTGAAAAACCACTTTTCGCACTTGTGTTAGTGTTGAAAAACCACTTTTCGCACTTGTGTTAGTGTGGAAAAACCACTTTTCGCACTTGTGTTGGTGTTGAAAAACCACTTTTCGCACTTGTGTTGGTGTTGAAAAACCACTTTTCGCACGTGTGTTAGTGTTGAAAAACCACTTTTCGCATGTGTGTTAGTGTTGAAAAACCACTTTTTGCACTTGTGTTGGTGCAGGAAACCACTTTTGCACTTGTATTAGTGTGGAAAAAACACTTTTTGCACTTGTGATAGTGTTGAAAAACCACTTTTCGCACTTGTGTTGGTGTTGAAAAACCACTTTTCGCACTTGTGTTGGTGCAGGAAACCACTTTTGCACTTGTATTAGTGTGGAAAAACCACTTTTCGCACTTGTGTTAGTGTTGAAAAACCACTTTTCGCACTTGTGTTAGTGTTGAAAAACCACTTTTCGCACTTGTGTTGGTGCAGGAAACCACTTTTGCACTTGTATTAGTGTGGAAAAAACACTTTTTGCTCTTGTGTCAGTGTTGAAAAACCACTTTTCGCACTTGTGTTAGTGTTGAAAAACCACTTTTCGCACTTGTGTTGGTGCAGGAAACCACTTTTGCACCTGTATTAGTGTGGAAAAAACACTTTTTGCACTTGTGATAGTGTTGAAAAACCACTTTTCGCGCTTGTGTTAGTGTTGAAAAACCACTTTTCGCACTTGTGTTGGTGCAGGAAACCACTTTTGCACTTGTATTAGTGTGGAAAAACCGCTTTTCGCACTTGTGTTAGTGTTGAAAAACCACTATTCGCACTTGTGTTAGTGTTGAAAAACCACTTTTCGCACTTGTGTTGGTGCAGGAAACCACTTTTCCACTTGTATTAGTGTGGAAAAACCACTTTTGGCACTTGTGTTAGTGTTGAAAAAACACTTTTCGCACTTGTGTTAGTGTTGAAAAACCACTTTTCGCACTTGTGTTAGTGTTGAAAAACCACTTTTCGCACTTGTGTTGGTGCAGGAAACCACTTTTGCACTTGTATTAGTGTGGAAAAACCACTTTTCGCACTTGTGTTAGTGTTGGAAAACCACTTTTCGCACTTGTGTTAGTATTGAAAAACCACTTTTCGCACTTGTGTTGGTGCAGGAAACCACTTTTGCACTTGTATTATTGTGGAAAAAACACTTTTTGCACTTGTGATAGTGTTGAAAAACCACTTTTCGCACTTGTGTTAGTGTTGAAAAACCACTTTTCGCACTTGTGTTAGTGTTGAAAAACCAATTTTCGCACTTGTGATAGTGTTGAAAAACCACTTTTCGCACTTGGGTTGGTGCAGGAAACCACTTTTGCACTTGTATTAGTGTGGAAAAAACACTTTTTGCACTTGTGATAGTGTTGAAAAACCACTTTTCGCACTTGTGTTAGTGTTGAAAAAACACTTTTCGCACTTGTGATAGTGTTGAAAAACCACTTTTCGCACTTGGGTTGGTGCAGGAAACCACTTTTGCACTTGTATTAGTGTGGAAAAAACACTTTTTGCACTTGTGATAGTGTTGAAAAACCACTTTTCGCACTTGTGTTAGTGTTGAAAAACCACTTTTTGCACTTGTGTTAGTGTTGAAAAACCACTTTTCGCACTTGTGTTGGTGCAGGAAACCACTTTTGAACTTGTATTAGTGTGGAAAAAACACTTTTTGCACTTGTGATAGTGTTGAAAAACCACTTTTCGCACTTGTGTTAGTGTTGAAAAACCACTTTTCGCACTTGTGTTGGTGCAGGAAACCACTTTTGCACTTGTATTAGTGTGGAAAAACCACTTTTCGCACTTGTGTTATTGTTGAAAAACCACTTTTCGCACTTGTGTTGGTGCAGGAAACCACTTTTGCACTTGTATTAGTGTGGAAAAACCACTTTTCGCACTTGTGTTAGTGTTGAAAAATGACTTTTCGCACGTGTGTTAGTGTTGAAAAACCACTTTTCGCACTTGTTTTAGTGTTGAAAAAACACTTTTTGCACTTGTGTTAGAGTTGAAAAACCACTTTTCGCACTTGTGTTGGTGCAGGAAACCACTTTTGCACCTGCATTAGTGTGGAAAAACCACTTTCGCACTTGTGTTAGTGTTGAAAAACCACTTTTCGCACTTGTGTTAGTGTTGAAAAACCACTTTTCGCACTTGTGTTAGTGTGGAAAAACCACTTTTCGCACTTGTGTTGGTGTTGAAAAACCACTTTTCACACTTGTGTTGGTGTTGAAAAACCACTTTTCGCACGTGTGTTAGTGTTGAAAAACCACTTTTCGCATGTGTGTTAGTGTTGAAAAACCACTTTTCGCACTTGTTTTAGTGTTGAAAAACCACTTTTTGCACTTGTGTTAGTGTTGAAAAACCACTTTTCGCACTTGTGTTGGTGCAGGAAACCACTTTTGCACTTGTATTAGTGTGGAAAAACCACTTTTCGCACTTGTGTTATTGTTGAAAAACCACTTTTCGCACTTGTGTTGGTGCAGGAAACCACTTTTGCACTTGTATTAGTGTGGAAAAAACACTTTTTGCACTTGTGATAGTGTTGAAAAACCACTTTTCGCACGTGTGTTAGTGTTGAAAAACCACTTTTCGCACTTGTTTTAGTGTTGAAAAACCACTTTTTGCACTTGTGTTAGTGTTGAAAAACCACTTTTTGCACTTGTGTTGGTGCAGGAAACCACTTTTGCACTTGCATTAGTGTGGAAAACCACATTCGCACTTGTGTTAGTGTTGAAAAACCACTTTTCACACTTGTGTTAGTGTTGAAAAACTACTTTTCGCACTTGTGTTGGTGCAGGAAACCACTTTTGCACTTGTATTAGTGTGGAAAAAACACTTTTTGCACTTGTGATAGTGTTGAAAAACCACTTTTCGCACTTGGGTTGGTGCAGGAAACCACTTTTGCACTTGTATTAGTGTGGAAAAAACACTTTTTGCACTTGTGATAGTGTTGAAAAACCACTTTTCGCACTTGTGTTAGTGTTGAAAAACCACTTTTCGCACTTGTGTTGGTGCAGGAAACCACTTTTGCACTTGTATAAGTGTGGAAAAACCACTTTTCGCACTTGTGTTAGTGTTGAAAAAGCACTTTTCGCACGTGTGTTAGTGTTGAAAAACCACTTTTCGCACTTGTTTTAGTGTTGAAAAACCACATTTCGCACTCGTGTTAGTGTTGAAAAACCACTTTTCGCACTTGTGTTGGTGCAGGAAACCACTTTTGCACTTGTATTAGTGTGGAAAAACCACTTTTCGCACTTGTGTTAGTGTTGAAAAACCACTTTTCGCACTTGTGTTAGTGTTGAAAAACCACTTTTTGCACTTGTGTTGGTGCAGGAAACCACTTTTGCACTTGTATTAGTGTGGAAAAAACACTTTTTGCACTTGTGATAGTGTTGAAAAACCACTTTTCGCACTTGTGTTGGTGTTGAAAAACCACTTTTCGCACTTGTGTTGGTGCAGGAAACCACTTTTGCACTTGTATTAGTGTGGAAAAACCACTTTTCGCACTTGTGTTAGTGTTGAAAAACCACTTTTCGCACTTGTGTTAGTGTTGAAAAACCACTTTTCGCACTTGTGTTGGTGCAGGAAACCACTTTTGCACTTGTATTAGTGTGGAAAAAACACTTTTTGCACTTGTGTCAGTGTTGAAAAACCACTTTTCGCACTTGTGTTAGTGTTGAAAAACCACTTTTCGCACTTGTGTTGGTGCAGGAAACCACTTTTGCACCTGTATTAGTGTGGAAAAAACACTTTTTGCACTTGTGATAGTGTTGAAAAACCACTTTTCGCGCTTGTGTTAGTGTTGAAAAACCACTTTTCGCACTTGTGTTGGTGCAGGAAACCACTTTTGCACTTGTATTAGTGTGGAAAAACCGCTTTTCGCACTTGTGTTAGTGTTGAAAAACCACTATTCGCACTTGTGTTAGTGTTGAAAAACCACTTTTCGCACTTGTGTTGGTGCAGGAAACCACTTTTGCACTTGTATTAGTGTGGAAAAAACACTTTTTGCACTTGTGATAGTGTTGAAAAACCACTTTTCGCACTTGTGTTAGTGTTGAAAAACCACTTTTCGCACTTGTGTTGGTGCAGGAAACCACTTTTCCACTTGTATTAGTGTGGAAAAACCACTTTTGGCACTTGTGTTAGTGTTGAAAAAACACTTTTCGCACTTGTGTTAGTGTTGAAAAACCACTTTTCGCACTTGTGTTAGTGTTGAAAAACCACTTTTCGCACTTGTGTTGGTGCAGGAAACCACTTTTGCACTTGTATTAGTGTGGAAAAACCACTTTTCGCACTTGTGTTAGTGTTGAAAAACCACTTTTCGCACTTGTGTTAGTATTGAAAAACCACTTTTCGCACTTGTGTTGGTGCAGGAAACCACTTTTGCACTTGTATTATTGTGGAAAAAACACTTTTTGCACTTGTGATAGTGTTGAAAAACCACTTTTCGCACTTGTGTTAGTGTTGAAAAACCACTTTTCGCACTTGTGTTAGTGTTGAAAAACCACTTTTCGCACTTGTGTTAGTGTTGAAAAAACACTTTTCGCACTTGTGATAGTGTTGAAAAACCACTTTTCGCACTTGGGTTGGTGCAGGAAACCACTTTTGCACTTGTATTAGTGTGGAAAAAACACTTTTTGCACTTGTGATAGTGTTGAAAAACCACTTTTCGCACTTGTGTTAGTGTTGAAAAACCACTTTTTGCACTTGTGTTAGTGTTGAAAAACCACTTTTCGCACTTGTGTTGGTGCAGGAAACCACTTTTGAACTTGTATTAGTGTGGAAAAAACACTTTTTGCACTTGTGATAGTGTTGAAAAACCACTTTTCGCACTTGTGTTAGTGTTGAAAAACCACTTTTCGCACTTGTGTTGGTGCAGGAAACCACTTTTGCACTTGTATTAGTGTGGAAAAACCACTTTTCGCACTTGTGTTATTGTTGAAAAACCACTTTTCGCACTTGTGTTGGTGCAGGAAACCACTTTTGCACTTGTATTAGTGTGGAAAACCAACTTTTCGCACTTGTGTTAGTGTTGAAAAATGACTTTTCGCACGTGTGTTAGTGTTGAAAAACCACTTTTCGCACTTGTTTTAGTGTTGAAAAAACACTTTTTGCACTTGTGTTAGAGTTGAAAAACCACTTTTCGCACTTGTGTTGGTGCAGGAAACCACTTTTGCACCTGCATTAGTGTGGAAAAACCACTTTCGCACTTGTGTTAGTGTTGAAAAACCACTTTTCGCACTTGTGTTAGTGTTGAAAAACCACTTTTCGCACTTGTGTTAGTGTGGAAAAACTACTTTTCGCACTTGTGTTGGTGTTGAAAAACCACTTTTCGCACTTGTGTTGGTGTTGAAAAACCACTTTTCGCACGTGTGTTAGTGTTGAAAAACCGCTTTTCGCATGTGTGTTAGTGTTGAAAAACCACTTTTTGCACTTGTGTTGGTGCAGGAAACCACTTTTGCACTTGTATTAGTGTGGAAAAAACACTTTTTGCACTTGTGATAGTGTTGAAAAACCACTTTTCGCACTTGTGTTGGTGTTGAAAAACCACTTTTCGCACTTGTGTTGGTGCAGGAAACCACTTTTGCACTTGTATTAGTGTGGAAAAACCACTTTTCGCACTTGTGTTAGTGTTGAAAAACCACTTTTCGCACTTGTGTTAGTGTTGAAAAACCACTTTTCGCACTTGTGTTGGTGCAGGAAACCACTTTTGCACTTGTATTAGTGTGGAAAAAACACTTTTTGCTCTTGTGTCAGTGTTGAAAAACCACTTTTCGCACTTGTGTTAGTGTTGAAAAACCACTTTTCGCACTTGTGTTGGTGCAGGAAACCACTTTTGCACCTGTATTAGTGTGGAAAAAACACTTTTTGCACTTGTGATAGTGTTGAAAAACCACTTTTCGCGCTTGTGTTAGTGTTGAAAAACCACTTTTCGCACTTGTGTTGGTGCAGGAAACCACTTTTGCACTTGTATTAGTGTGGAAAAACCGCTTTTCGCACTTGTGTTAGTGTTGAAAAACCACTATTCGCACTTGTGTTAGTGTTGAAAAACCACTTTTCGCACTTGTGTTGGTGCAGGAAACCACTTTTGCACTTGTATTAGTGTGGAAAAAACACTTTTTGCACTTGTGATAGTGTTGAAAAACCACTTTACGCACTTGTGTTAGTGTTGAAAAACCACTTTTCGCACTTGTGTTGGTGCAGGAAACCACTTTTCCACTTGTATTAGTGTGGAAAAACCACTTTTGGCACTTGTGTTAGTGTTGAAAAAACACTTTTCGCACTTGTGTTAGTGTTGAAAAACCACTTTTCGCACTTGTGTTAGTGTTGAAAAACCACTTTTCGCACTTGTGTTGGTGCAGGAAACCACTTTTGCACTTGTATTAGTGTGGAAAAACCACTTTTCGCACTTGTGTTAGTGTTGAAAAACCACTTTTCGCACTTGTGTTAGTATTGAAAAACCACTTTTCGCACTTGTGTTGGTGCAGGAAACCACTTTTGCACTTGTATTATTGTGGAAAAAACACTTTTTGCACTTGTGATAGTGTTGAAAAACCACTTTTCGCACTTGTGTTAGTGTTGAAAAACCACTTTTCGCACTTGTGTTAGTGTTGAAAAACCACTTTTCGCACTTGTGTTAGTGTTGAAAAAACACTTTTCGCACTTGTGATAGTGTTGAAAAACCACTTTTCGCACTTGGGTTGGTGCAGGAAACCACTTTTGCACTTGTATTAGTGTGGAAAAAACACTTTTTGCACTTGTGATAGTGTTGAAAAACCACTTTTCGCACTTGTGTTAGTGTTGAAAAAACACTTTTCGCACTTGTGATAGTGTTGAAAAACCACTTTTCGCACTTGGGTTGGTGCAGGAAACCACTTTTGCACTTGTATTAGTGTGGAAAAAACACTTTTTGCACTTGTGATAGTGTTGAAAAACCACTTTTCGCACTTGTGTTAGTGTTGAAAAACCACTTTTTGCACTTGTGTTAGTGTCGAAAAACCACTTTTCGCACTTGTGTTGGTGCAGGAAACCACTTTTGAACTTGTATTAGTGTGGAAAAAACACTTTTTGCACTTGTGATAGTGTTGAAAAACCACTTTTCGCACTTGTGTTAGTGTTGTAAAACCACTTTTCGCACTTGTGTTGGTGCAGGAAACCACTTTTGCACTTGTATTAGTGTGGAAAAACCACTTTTCGCACTTGTGTTATTGTTGAAAAACCACTTTTCGCACTTGTGTTGGTGCAGGAAACCACTTTTGCACTTGTATTAGTGTGGAAAACCACATTCGCACTTGTGTTAGTGTTGAAAAACCACTTTTCACACTTGTGTTAGTGTTGAAAAACTACTTTTCGCACTTGTGTTGGTGCAGGAAACCACTTTTGCACTTGTATTAGTGTGGAAAAAACACTTTTTGCACTTGTGATAGTGTTGAAAAACCACTTTTCGCACTTGGGTTGGTGCAGGAAACCACTTTTGCACTTGTATTAGTGTGGAAAAAACACTTTTTGCACTTGTGATAGTGTTGAAAAACCACTTTTCGCACTTGTGTTAGTGTTGAAAAACCACTTTTCGCACTTGTGTTGGTGCAGGAAACCACTTTTGCACTTGTATAAGTGTGGAAAAACCACTTTTCGCACTTGTGTTAGTGTTGAAAAAGCACTTTTCGCACGTGTGTTAGTGTTGAAAAACCACTTTTCGCACTTGTTTTAGTGTTGAAAAACCACATTTCGCACTCGTGTTAGTGTCGAAAAACCACTTTTCGCACTTGTGTTGGTGCAGGAAACCACTTTTGCACTTGTATTAGTGTGGAAAAAACACTTTTTGCACTTGTGATAGTGTTGAAAAACCACTTTTCGCACTTGGGTTGGTGCAGGAAACCACTTTTGCACTTATATTAGTGTGGAAAAAACACTTTTTGCACTTGTGATAGTGTTGAAAAACCACTTTTCGCACTTGTGTTAGTGTTGAAAAACCACTTTTCGCACTTGTGTTGGTGCAGGAAACCACTTTTGCACTTGTATAAGTGTGGAAAAACCACTTTTCGCACTTGTGTTAGTGTTGAAAAAGCACTTTTCGCACGTGTGTTAGTGTTGAAAAACCACTTTTCGCACTTGTTTTAGTGTTGAAAAACCACATTTCGCACTCGTGTTAGTGTTGAAAAACCACTTTTCGCACTTGTGTTGGTGCAGGAAACCACTTTTGCACTTGTATTAGTGTGGAAAAACCACTTTTCGCACTTGTGTTAGTGTTGAAAAACCACTTTTCGCACTTGTGTTAGTGTTGAAAAACCACTTTTTGCACTTGTGTTGGTGCAGGAAACCACTTTTGCACTTGTATTAGTGTGGAAAAAACACTTTTTGCACTTGTGATAGTGTTGAAAAACCACTTTTCGCACTTGTGTTGGTGTTGAAAAACCACTTTTCGCACTTGTGTTGGTGCAGGAAACCACTTTTGCACTTGTATTAGTGTGGAAAAACCACTTTTCGCACTTGTGTTAGTGTTGAAAAACCACTTTTCGCACTTGTGTTAGTGTTGAAAAACCACTTTTCGCACTTGTGTTGGTGCAGGAAACCACTTTTGCACTTGTATTAGTGTGGAAAAAACACTTTTTGCACTTGTGTCAGTGTTGAAAAACCACTTTTCGCACTTGTGTTAGTGTTGAAAAACCACTTTTCGCACTTGTGTTGGTGCAGGAAACCACTTTTGCACCTGTATTAGTGTGGAAAAAACACTTTTTGCACTTGTGATAGTGTTGAAAAACCACTTTTCGCGCTTGTGTTAGTGTTGAAAAACCACTTTTCGCACTTGTGTTGGTGCAGGAAACCACTTTTGCACTTGTATTAGTGTGGAAAAACCGCTTTTCGCACTTGTGTTAGTGTTGAAAAACCACTATTCGCACTTGTGTTAGTGTTGAAAAACCACTTTTCGCACTTGTGTTGGTGCAGGAAACCACTTTTGCACTTGTATTAGTGTGGAAAAAACACTTTTTGCACTTGTGATAGTGTTGAAAAACCACTTTTCGCACTTGTGTTAGTGTTGAAAAACCACTTTTCGCACTTGTGTTGGTGCAGGAAACCACTTTTCCACTTGTATTAGTGTGGAAAAACCACTTTTGGCACTTGTGTTAGTGTTGAAAAAACACTTTTCGCACTTGTGTTAGTGTTGAAAAACCACTTTTCGCACTTGTGTTAGTGTTGAAAAACCACTTTTCGCACTTGTGTTGGTGCAGGAAACCACTTTTGCACTTGTATTAGTGTGGAAAAACCACTTTTCGCACTTGTGTTAGTGTTGAAAAACCACTTTTCGCACTTGTGTTAGTATTGAAAAACCACTTTTCGCACTTGTGTTGGTGCAGGAAACCACTTTTGCACTTGTATTATTGTGGAAAAAACACTTTTTGCACTTGTGATAGTGTTGAAAAACCACTTTTCGCACTTGTGTTAGTGTTGAAAAACCACTTTTCGCACTTGTGTTAGTGTTGAAAAACCACTTTTCGCACTTGTGTTAGTGTTGAAAAAACACTTTTCGCACTTGTGATAGTGTTGAAAAACCACTTTTCGCACTTGGGTTGGTGCAGGAAACCACTTTTGCACTTGTATTAGTGTGGAAAAAACACTTTTTGCACTTGTGATAGTGTTGAAAAACCACTTTTCGCACTTGTGTTAGTGTTGAAAAACCACTTTTTGCACTTGTGTTAGTGTTGAAAAACCACTTTTCGCACTTGTGTTGGTGCAGGAAACCACTTTTGAACTTGTATTAGTGTGGAAAAAACACTTTTTGCACTTGTGATAGTGTTGAAAAACCACTTTTCGCACTTGTGTTAGTGTTGAAAAACCACTTTTCGCACTTGTGTTGGTGCAGGAAACCACTTTTGCACTTGTATTAGTGTGGAAAAACCACTTTTCGCACTTGTGTTATTGTTGAAAAACCACTTTTCGCACTTGTGTTGGTGCAGGAAACCACTTTTGCACTTGTATTAGTGTGGAAAACCAACTTTTCGCACTTGTGTTAGTGTTGAAAAATGACTTTTCGCACGTGTGTTAGTGTTGAAAAACCACTTTTCGCACTTGTTTTAGTGTTGAAAAAACACTTTTTGCACTTGTGTTAGAGTTGAAAAACCACTTTTCGCACTTGTGTTGGTGCAGGAAACCACTTTTGCACCTGCATTAGTGTGGAAAAACCACTTTCGCACTTGTGTTAGTGTTGAAAAACCACTTTTCGCACTTGTGTTAGTGTTGAAAAACCACTTTTCGCACTTGTGTTAGTGTGGAAAAACCACTTTTCGCACTTGTGTTGGTGTTGAAAAACCACTTTTCGCACTTGTGTTGGTGTTGAAAAACCACTTTTCGCACGTGTGTTAGTGTTGAAAAACCACTTTTCGCATGTGTGTTAGTGTTGAAAAACCACTTTTTGCACTTGTGTTGGTGCAGGAAACCACTTTTGCACTTGTATTAGTGTGGAAAAAACACTTTTTGCACTTGTGATAGTGTTGAAAAACCACTTTTCGCACTTGTGTTGGTGTTGAAAAACCACTTTTCGCACTTGTGTTGGTGCAGGAAACCACTTTTGCACTTGTATTAGTGTGGAAAAACCACTTTTCGCACTTGTGTTAGTGTTGAAAAACCACTTTTCGCACTTGTGTTAGTGTTGAAAAACCACTTTTCGCACTTGTGTTGGTGCAGGAAACCACTTTTGCACTTGTATTAGTGTGGAAAAAACACTTTTTGCTCTTGTGTCAGTGTTGAAAAACCACTTTTCGCACTTGTGTTAGTGTTGAAAAACCACTTTTCGCACTTGTGTTGGTGCAGGAAACCACTTTTGCACCTGTATTAGTGTGGAAAAAACACTTTTTGCACTTGTGATAGTGTTGAAAAACCACTTTTCGCGCTTGTGTTAGTGTTGAAAAACCACTTTTCGCACTTGTGTTGGTGCAGGAAACCACTTTTGCACTTGTATTAGTGTGGAAAAACCGCTTTTCGCACTTGTGTTAGTGTTGAAAAACCACTATTCGCACTTGTGTTAGTGTTGAAAAACCACTTTTCGCACTTGTGTTGGTGCAGGAAACCACTTTTGCACTTGTATTAGTGTGGAAAAAACACTTTTTGCACTTGTGATAGTGTTGAAAAACCACTTTACGCACTTGTGTTAGTGTTGAAAAACCACTTTTCGCACTTGTGTTGGTGCAGGAAACCACTTTTCCACTTGTATTAGTGTGGAAAAACCACTTTTGGCACTTGTGTTAGTGTTGAAAAAACACTTTTCGCACTTGTGTTAGTGTTGAAAAACCACTTTTCGCACTTGTGTTAGTGTTGAAAAACCACTTTTCGCACTTGTGTTGGTGCAGGAAACCACTTTTGCACTTGTATTAGTGTGGAAAAACCACTTTTCGCACTTGTGTTAGTGTTGAAAAACCACTTTTCGCACTTGTGTTAGTATTGAAAAACCACTTTTCGCACTTGTGTTGGTGCAGGAAACCACTTTTGCACTTGTATTATTGTGGAAAAAACACTTTTTGCACTTGTGATAGTGTTGAAAAACCACTTTTCGCACTTGTGTTAGTGTTGAAAAACCACTTTTCGCACTTGTGTTAGTGTTGAAAAACCACTTTTCGCACTTGTGTTAGTGTTGAAAAAACACTTTTCGCACTTGTGATAGTGTTGAAAAACCACTTTTCGCACTTGGGTTGGTGCAGGAAACCACTTTTGCACTTGTATTAGTGTGGAAAAAACACTTTTTGCACTTGTGATAGTGTTGAAAAACCACTTTTCGCACTTGTGTTAGTGTTGAAAAAACACTTTTCGCACTTGTGATAGTGTTGAAAAACCACTTTTCGCACTTGGGTTGGTGCAGGAAACCACTTTTGCACTTGTATTAGTGTGGAAAAAACACTTTTTGCACTTGTGATAGTGTTGAAAAACCACTTTTCGCACTTGTGTTAGTGTTGAAAAACCACTTTTTGCACTTGTGTTAGTGTTGAAAAACCACTTTTCGCACTTGTGTTGGTGCAGGAAACCACTTTTGAACTTGTATTAGTGTGGAAAAAACACTTTTTGCACTTGTGATAGTGTTGAAAAACCACTTTTCGCACTTGTGTTAGTGTTGTAAAACCACTTTTCGCACTTGTGTTGGTGCAGGAAACCACTTTTGCACTTGTATTAGTGTGGAAAAACCACTTTTCGCACTTGTGTTATTGTTGAAAAACCACTTTTCGCACTTGTGTTGGTGCAGGAAACCACTTTTGCACTTGTATTAGTGTGGAAAAACCACTTTTCGCACTTGTGTTAGTGTTGAAAAATGACTTTTCGCACGTGTGTTAGTGTTGAAAAACCACTTTTCGCACTTGTTTTAGTGTTGAAAAAACACTTTTTGCACTTGTGTTAGAGTTGAAAAACCACTTTTCGCACTTGTGTTGGTGCAGGAAACCACTTTTGCACCTGCATTAGTGTGGAAAAACCACTTTCGCACTTGTGTTAGTGTTGAAAAACCACTTTTCGCACTTGTGTTAGTGTTGAAAAACCACTTTTCGCACTTGTGTTAGTGTGGAAAAACCACTTTTCGCACTTGTGTTGGTGTTGAAAAACCACTTTTCACACTTGTGTTGGTGTTGAAAAACCACTTTTCGCACGTGTGTTAGTGTTGAAAAACCACTTTTCGCATGTGTGTTAGTGTTGAAAAACCACTTTTCGCACTTGTTTTAGTGTTGAAAAACCACTTTTTGCACTTGTGTTAGTGTTGAAAAACCACTTTTCGCACTTGTGTTGGTGCAGGAAACCACTTTTGCACTTGTATTAGTGTGGAAAAACCACTTTTCGCACTTGTGTTATTGTTGAAAAACCACTTTTCGCACTTGTGTTGGTGCAGGAAACCACTTTTGCACTTGTATTAGTGTGGAAAAAACACTTTTTGCACTTGTGATAGTGTTGAAAAACCACTTTTCGCACGTGTGTTAGTGTTGAAAAACCACTTTTCGCACTTGTTTTAGTGTTGAAAAACCACTTTTTGCACTTGTGTTAGTGTTGAAAAACCACTTTTTGCACTTGTGTTGGTGCAGGAAACCACTTTTGCACTTGCATTAGTGTGGAAAACCACATTCGCACTTGTGTTAGTGTTGAAAAACCACTTTTCACACTTGTGTTAGTGTTGAAAAACTACTTTTCGCACTTGTGTTGGTGCAGGAAACCACTTTTGCACTTGTATTAGTGTGTAAAAAACACTTTTTGCACTTGTGATAGTGTTGAAAAACCACTTTTCGCACTTGTGTTGGTGCAGGAAACCACTTTTGCACTTGTATTAGTGTGGAAAAACCACTTTTCGCACTTGTGTTAGTGTTGAAAAACCACTTTTCGCACTTGTGTTAGTGTTGAAAAACCACTTTTCGCACTTGTGTTGGTGCAGGAAACCACTTTTGCACTTGTATTAGTGTGGAAAAAACACTTTTTGCACTTGTGTCAGTGTTGAAAAACCACTTTTCGCACTTGTGTTAGTGTTGAAAAACCACTTTTCGCACTTGTGTTGGTGCAGGAAACCACTTTTGCACCTGTATTAGTGTGGAAAAAACACTTTTTGCACTTGTGATAGTGTTGAAAAACCACTTTTCGCGCTTGTGTTAGTGTTGAAAAACCACTTTTCGCACTTGTGTTGGTGCAGGAAACCACTTTTGCACTTGTATTAGTGTGGAAAAACCGCTTTTCGCACTTGTGTTAGTGTTGAAAAACCACTATTCGCACTTGTGTTAGTGTTGAAAAACCACTTTTCACACTTGTGTTGGTGCAGGAAACCACTTTTGCACTTGTATTAGTGTGGAAAAAACACTTTTTGCACTTGTGATAGTGTTGAAAAACCACTTTTCGCACTTGTGTTAGTGTTGAAAAACCACTTTTCGCACTTGTGTTGGTGCAGGAAACCACTTTTCCACTTGTATTAGTGTGGAAAAACCACTTTTGGCACTTGTGTTAGTGTTGAAAAAACACTTTTCGCACTTGTGTTAGTGTTGAAAAACCACTTTTCGCACTTGTGTTAGTGTTGAAAAACCACTTTTCGCACTTGTGTTGGTGCAGGAAACCACTTTTGCACTTGTATTAGTGTGGAAAAACCACTTTTCGCACTTGTGTTAGTGTTGAAAAACCACTTTTCGCACTTGTGTTAGTATTGAAAAACCACTTTTCGCACTTGTGTTGGTGCAGGAAACCACTTTTGCACTTGTATTATTGTGGAAAAAACACTTTTTGCACTTGTGATAGTGTTGAAAAACCACTTTTCGCACTTGTGTTAGTGTTGAAAAACCACTTTTCGCACTTGTGTTAGTGTTGAAAAACCACTTTTCGCACTTGTGTTAGTGTTGAAAAAACACTTTTCGCACTTGTGATAGTGTTGAAAAACCACTTTTCGCACTTGGGTTGGTGCAGGAAACCACTTTTGCACTTGTATTAGTGTGGAAAAAACACTTTTTGCACTTGTGATAGTGTTGAAAAACCACTTTTCGCACTTGTGTTAGTGTTGAAAAACCACTTTTTGCACTTGTGTTAGTGTTGAAAAACCACTTTTCGCACTTGTGTTGGTGCAGGAAACCACTTTTGAACTTGTATTAGTGTGGAAAAAACACTTTTTGCACTTGTGATAGTGTTGAAAAACCACTTTTCGCACTTGTGTTAGTGTTGAAAAACCACTTTTCGCACTTGTGTTGGTGCAGGAAACCACTTTTGCACTTGTATTAGTGTGGAAAAACCACTTTTCGCACTTGTGTTATTGTTGAAAAACCACTTTTCGCACTTGTGTTGGTGCAGGAAACCACTTTTGCACTTGTATTAGTGTGGAAAACCAACTTTTCGCACTTGTGTTAGTGTTGAAAAATGACTTTTCGCACGTGTGTTAGTGTTGAAAAACCACTTTTCGCACTTGTTTTAGTGTTGAAAAAACACTTTTTGCACTTGTGTTAGAGTTGAAAAACCACTTTTCGCACTTGTGTTGGTGCAGGAAACCACTTTTGCACCTGCATTAGTGTGGAAAAACCACTTTCGCACTTGTGTTAGTGTTGAAAAACCACTTTTCGCACTTGTGTTAGTGTTGAAAAACCACTTTTCGCACTTGTGTTAGTGTGGAAAAACCACTTTTCGCACTTGTGTTGGTGTTGAAAAACCACTTTTCGCACTTGTGTTGGTGTTGAAAAACCACTTTTCGCACGTGTGTTAGTGTTGAAAAACCACTTTTCGCATGTGTGTTAGTGTTGAAAAACCACTTTTTGCACTTGTGTTGGTGCAGGAAACCACTTTTGCACTTGTATTAGTGTGGAAAAAACACTTTTTGCACTTGTGATAGTGTTGAAAAACCACTTTTCGCACTTGTGTTGGTGTTGAAAAACCACTTTTCGCACTTGTGTTGGTGCAGGAAACCACTTTTGCACTTGTATTAGTGTGGAAAAACCACTTTTCGCACTTGTGTTAGTGTTGAAAAACCACTTTTCGCACTTGTGTTAGTGTTGAAAAACCACTTTTCGCACTTGTGTTGTTGCAGGAAACCACTTTTGCACTTGTATTAGTGTGGAAAAAACACTTTTTGCTCTTGTGTCAGTGTTGAAAAACCACTTTTCGCACTTGTGTTAGTGTTGAAAACCACTTTTCGCACTTGTGTTGGTGCAGGAAACCACTTTTGCACCTGTATTAGTGTGGAAAAAACACTTTTTGCACTTGTGATAGTGTTGAAAAACCACTTTTCGCGCTTGTGTTAGTGTTGAAAAACCACTTTTCGCACTTGTGTTGGTGCAGGAAACCACTTTTGCACTTGTATTAGTGTGGAAAAACCGCTTTTCGCACTTGTGTTAGTGTTGAAAAACCACTATTCGCACTTGTGTTAGTGTTGAAAAACCACTTTTTGCACTTGTGTTGGTGCAGGAAACCACTTTTGCACTTGTATTAGTGTGGAAAAAACACTTTTTGCACTTGTGATAGTGTTGAAAAACCACTTTACGCACTTGTGTTAGTGTTGAAAAACCACTTTTCGCACTTGTGTTGGTGCAGGAAACCACTTTTCCACTTGTATTAGTGTGGAAAAACCACTTTTGGCACTTGTGTTAGTGTTGAAAAAACACTTTTCGCACTTGTGTTAGTGTTGAAAAACCACTTTTCGCACTTGTGTTAGTGTTGAAAAACCACTTTTCGCACTTGTGTTGGTGCAGGAAACCACTTTTGCACTTGTATTAGTGTGGAAAAACCACTTTTCGCACTTGTGTTAGTGTTGAAAAACCACTTTTCGCACTTGTGTTAGTATTGAAAAACCACTTTTCGCACTTGTGTTGGTGCAGGAAACCACTTTTGCACTTGTATTATTGTGGAAAAAACACTTTTTGCACTTGTGATAGTGTTGAAAAACCACTTTTCGCACTTGTGTTAGTGTTGAAAAACCACTTTTCGCACTTGTGTTAGTGTTGAAAAACCACTTTTCGCACTTGTGTTAGTGTTGAAAAAACACTTTTCACACTTGTGATAGTGTTGAAAAACCACTTTTCGCACTTGGGTTGGTGCAGGAAACCACTTTTGCACTTGTATTAGTGTGGAAAAAACACTTTTTGCACTTGTGATAGTGTTGAAAAACCACTTTTCGCACTTGTGTTAGTGTTGAAAAAACACTTTTCGCACTTGTGATAGTGTTGAAAAACCACTTTTCGCACTTGGGTTGGTGCAGGAAACCACTTTTGCACTTGTATTAGTGTGGAAAAAACACTTTTTGCACTTGTGATAGTGTTGAAAAACCACTTTTCGCACTTGTGTTAGTGTTGAAAAACCACTTTTTGCACTTGTGTTAGTGTTGAAAAACCACTTTTCGCACTTGTGTTGGTGCAGGAAACCACTTTTGAACTTGTATTAGTGTGGAAAAAACACTTTTTGCACTTGTGATAGTGTTGAAAAACCACTTTTCGCACTTGTGTTAGTGTTGTAAAACCACTTTTCGCACTTGTGTTGGTGCAGGAAACCACTTTTGCACTTGTATTAGTGTGGAAAAACCACTTTTCGCACTTGTGTTATTGTTGAAAAACCACTTTTCGCACTTGTGTTGGTGCAGGAAACCACTTTTGCACTTGTATTAGTGTGGAAAAACCACTTTTCGCACTTGTGTTAGTGTTGAAAAATGACTTTTCGCACGTGTGTTAGTGTTGAAAAACCACTTTTCGCACTTGTTTTAGTGTTGAAAAAACACTTTTTGCACTTGTGTTAGAGTTGAAAAACCACTTTTCGCACTTGTGTTGGTGCAGGAAACCACTTTTGCACCTGCATTAGTGTGGAAAAACCACTTTCGCACTTGTGTTAGTGTTGAAAAACCACTTTTCGCACTTGTGTTAGTGTTGAAAAACCACTTTTCGCACTTGTGTTAGTGTGGAAAAACCACTTTTCGCACTTGTGTTGGTGTTGAAAAACCACTTTTCACACTTGTGTTGGTGTTGAAAAACCACTTTTCGCACGTGTGTTAGTGTTGAAAAACCACTTTTCGCATGTGTGTTAGTGTTGAAAAACCACTTTTCGCACTTGTTTTAGTGTTGAAAAACCACTTTTTGCACTTGTGTTAGTGTTGAAAAACCACTTTTCGCACTTGTGTTGGTGCAGGAAACCACTTTTGCACTTGTATTAGTGTGGAAAAACCACTTTTCGCACTTGTGTTATTGTTGAAAAACCACTTTTCGCACTTGTGTTGGTGCAGGAAACCACTTTTGCACTTGTATTAGTGTGGAAAAAACACTTTTTGCACTTGTGATAGTGTTGAAAAACCACTTTTCGCACGTGTGTTAGTGTTGAAAAACCACTTTTCGCACTTGTTTTAGTGTTGAAAAACCACTTTTTGCACTTGTGTTAGTGTTGAAAAACCACTTTTTGCACTTGTGTTGGTGCAGGAAACCACTTTTGCACTTGCATTAGTGTGGAAAACCACATTCGCACTTGTGTTAGTGTTGAAAAACCACTTTTCACACTTGTGTTAGTGTTGAAAAACTACTTTTCGCACTTGTGTTGGTGCAGGAAACCACTTTTGCACTTGTATTAGTGTGTAAAAAACACTTTTTGCACTTGTGATAGTGTTGAAAAACCACTTTTCGCACTTGGGTTGGTGCAGGAAACCACTTTTGCACTTGTATTAGTGTGGAAAAAACACTTTTTGCACTTGTGATGGTGTTGAAAAACCACTTTTCGCACTTGTGTTAGTGTTGAAAAACCACTTTTCGCACTTGTGTTGGTGCAGGAAACCACTTTTGCACTTGTATAAGTGTGGAAAAACCACTTTTCGCACTTGTGTTAGTGTTGAAAAAGCACTTTTCGCACGTGTGTTAGTGTTGAAAAACCACTTTTCGCACTTGTTTTAGTGTTGAAAAACCACATTTCGCACTCGTGTTAGTGTTGAAAAACCACTTTTCGCACTTGTGTTGGTGCAGGAAACCACTTTTGCACTTGTATTAGTGTGGAAAAACCACTTTTCGCACTTGTGTTAGTGTTGAAAAACCACTTTTCGCACTTGTGTTAGTGTTGAAAAACCACTTTTTGCACTTGTGTTGGTGCAGGAAACCACTTTTGCACTTGTATTAGTGTGGAAAAAACACTTTTTGCACTTGTGATAGTGTTGAAAAACCACTTTTCGCACTTGTGTTGGTGTTGAAAAACCACTTTTCGCACTTGTGTTGGTGCAGGAAACCACTTTTGCACTTGTATTAGTGTGGAAAAACCACTTTTCGCACTTGTGTTAGTGTTGAAAAACCACTTTTCGCACTTGTGTTAGTGTTGAAAAACCACTTTTCGCACTTGTGTTGGTGCAGGAAACCACTTTTGCACTTGTATTAGTGTGGAAAAAACACTTTTTGCACTTGTGTCAGTGTTGAAAAACCACTTTTCGCACTTGTGTTAGTGTTGAAAAACCACTTTTCGCACTTGTGTTGGTGCAGGAAACCACTTTTGCACCTGTATTAGTGTGGAAAAAACACTTTTTGCACTTGTGATAGTGTTGAAAAACCACTTTTCGCGCTCGTGTTAGTGTTGAAAAACCACTTTTCGCACTTGTGTTGGTGCAGGAAACCACTTTTGCACTTGTATTAGTGTGGAAAAACCGCTTTTCGCACTTGTGTTAGTGTTGAAAAACCACTATTCGCACTTGTGTTAGTGTTGAAAAACCACTTTTCGCACTTGTGTTGGTGCAGGAAACCACTTTTGCACTTGTATTAGTGTGGAAAAAACACTTTTTGCACTTGTGATAGTGTTGAAAAACCACTTTTCGCACTTGTGTTAGTGTTGAAAAACCATTTTTCGCACTTGTGTTGGTGCAGGAAACCACTTTTCCACTTGTATTAGTGTGGAAAAACCACTTTTGGCACTTGTGTTAGTGTTGAAAAAACACTTTTCGCACTTGTGTTAGTGTTGAAAAACCACTTTTCGCACTTGTGTTAGTGTTGAAAAACCACTTTTCGCACTTGTGTTGGTGCAGGAAACCACTTTTGCACTTGTATTAGTTTGGAAAAACCACTTTTCGCACTTGTGTTAGTGTTGAAAAACCACTTTTCGCACTTGTGTTAGTATTGAAAAACCACTTTTCGCACTTGTGTTGGTGCAGGAAACCACTTTTGCACTTGTATTATTGTGGAAAAAACACTTTTTGCACTTGTGATAGTGTTGAAAAACCACTTTTCGCACTTGTGTTAGTGTTGAAAAACCACTTTTCGCACTTGTGTTAGTGTTGAAAAACCACTTTTCGCACTTGTGTTAGTGTTGAAAAAACACTTTTCGCACTTGTGATAGTGTTGAAAAACCACTTTTCACACTTGGGTTGGTGCAGGAAACCACTTTTGCACTTGTATTAGTGTGGAAAAAACACTTTTTGCACTTGTGATAGTGTTGAAAAACCACTTTTCGCACTTGTGTTAGTGTTGAAAAACCACTTTTTGCACTTGTGTTAGTGTTGAAAAACCACTTTTCGCACTTGTGTTGGTGCAGGAAACCACTTTTGAACTTGTATTAGTGTGGAAAAAACACTTTTTGCACTTGTGATAGTGTTGAAAAACCACTTTTCACACTTGTGTTCGTGTTGAAAAACCACTTTTCGCACTTGTGTTGGTGCAGGAAACCACTTTTGCACTTGTATTAGTGTTGAAAAACCACTTTTCGCACTTGTGTTATTGTTGAAAAACCACTTTTCGCACTTGTGTTGGTGCAGGAAACCACTTTTGCACTTGTATTAGTGTGGAAAACCAACTTTTCGCACTTGTGTTAGTGTTGAAAAATGACTTTTCGCACGTGTGTTAGTGTTGAAAAACCACTTTTCGCACTTGTTTTAGTGTTGAAAAAACACTTTTTGCACTTGTGTTAGTGTTGAAAAACCACTTTTCGCACTTGTGTTGGTGCAGGAAACCACTTTTGCACCTGCATTAGTGTGGAAAAACCACTTTTCGCACTTGTGTTAGTGTTGAAAAACCACTTTTCGCACTTGTGTTAGTGTGGAAAAACCACTTTTCGCACTTGTGTTGGTGTTGAAAAACCACTTTTCGCACTTGTGTTGGTGTTGAAAAACCACTTTTCGCACGTGTGTTAGTGTTGAAAAACCACTTTCCGCATGTGTGTTAGTGTTGAAAAACCACTTTTCGCACTTGTTTTAGTGTTGAAAAACCACTTTTTGCACTTGTGTTAGTGTTGAAAAACCACTTTTCGCACTTGTGTTGGTGCAGGAAACCACTTTTGCACTTGTATTAGTGTGGAAAAACCACTTTTCGCACTTGTGTTAGTGTTGAAAAACCACTTTTTGCACTTGTGTTAGTGTTGAAAAACCACTTTTCGCACTTGTGTTAGTGTTGAAAAACCACTTCTCGCACTTGTGTTGGTGCAGGAAACCACTTTTGCACTTGTATTAGTGTGGAAAAAACACTTTTTGCACTTGTGATAGTGTTGAAAAACCACTTTTCGCACTTGTGTTAGTGTTGAAAAACCACTTTTCTCACTTGTGTTGGTGCAGGAAACCACTTTTGCACTTGTATTAGTGTGGAAAAACCACTTTTCGCACTTGTGTTAGTGTTGAAAAACCACTTTTCGCACGTGTGTTAGTGTTGAAAAACCACTTTTCGCACTTGTTTTAGTGTTGAAAAACCACTTTTTGCACTTGTGTTAGTGTTGAAAAACCACTTTTTGCACTTGTGTTGGTGCAGGAAACCACTTTTGCACTTGCATTAGTGTGGAAAACCACATTCGCACTTGTGTTAGTGTTGAAAAACCACTTTTCACACTTGTGTTAGTGTTGAAAAACTACTTTTCGCACTTGTGTTGGTGCAGGAAACCACTTTTGCACTTGTATTAGTGTGGAAAAAACACTTTTTGCACTTGTGATAGTGTTGAAAAACCACTTTTCGCACTTGGGTTGGTGCAGGAAACCACTTTTGCACTTGTATTAGTGTGGAAAAAACACTTTTTGCACTTGTGATAGTGTTGAAAAACCACTTTTCGCACTTGTGTTAGTGTTGAAAAACCACTTTTCTCACTTGTGTTGGTGCAGGAAACCACTTTTGCACTTGTATAAGTGTGGAAAAACCACTTTTCGCACTTGTGTTAGTGTTGAAAAAGCACTTTTCGCACGTGTGTTAGTGTTGAAAAACCACTTTTCGCACTTGTTTTAGTGTTGAAAAACCACATTTCGCACTCGTGTTAGTGTTGAAAAACCACTTTTCGCACTTGTGTTGGTGCAGGAAACCACTTTTGCACTTGTATTAGTGTGGAAAAACCACTTTTCGCACTTGTGTTAGTGTTGAAAAACCACTTTTCGCACTTGTGTTAGTGTTGAAAAACCACTTTTTGCACTTGTGTTGGTGCAGGAAACCACTTTTGCACTTGTATTAGTGTGGAAAAAACACTTTTTGCACTTGTGATAGTGTTGAAAAACCACTTTTCGCACTTGTGTTGGTGTTGAAAAACCACTTTTCGCACTTGTGTTGGTGCAGGAAACCACTTTTGCACTTGTATTAGTGTGGAAAAACCACTTTTCGCACTTGTGTTAGTGTTGAAAAACCACTTTTCGCACTTGTGTTAGTGTTGAAAAACCACTTTTCGCACTTGTGTTGGTGCAGGAAACCACTTTTGCACTTGTATTAGTGTGGAAAAAACACTTTTTGCACTTGTGTCAGTGTTGAAAAACCACTTTTCGCACTTGTGTTAGTGTTGAAAAACCACCGCTCGCACTTGTGTTGGTGCAGGAAACCACTTTTGCACTTGTATTAGTGTGGAAAAAACACTTTTTGCACTTGTGATAGTGTTGAAAAACCACTTTTCGCACGTGTGTTAGTGTTGAAAAACCACTTTTCGCACTTGTTTTAGTGTTGAAAAACCACTTTTTGCACTTGTGTTAGTGTTGAAAAACCACTTTTTGCACTTGTGTTGGTGCAGGAAACCACTTTTGCACTTGCATTAGTGTGGAAAACCACATTCGCACTTGTGTTAGTGTTGAAAAACCACTTTTCACACTTGTGTTAGTGTTGAAAAACTACTTTTCGCACTTGTGTTGGTGCAGGAAACCACTTTTGCACTTGTATTAGTGTGGAAAAAACACTTTTTGCACTTGTGATAGTGTTGAAAAACCACTTTTCGCACTTGGGTTGGTGCAGGAAACCACTTTTGCACTTGTATTAGTGTGGAAAAAAACACTTTTTGCACTTGTGATAGTGTTGAAAAACCACTTTTCGCACTTGTGTTAGTGTTGAAAACCACTTTTCGCACTTGTGTTGGTGCAGGAAACCACTTTTGCACTTGTATAAGTGTGGAAAAACCACTTTTCGCACTTGTGTTAGTGTTGAAAAAGCACTTTTCGCACGTGTGTTAGTGTTGAAAAACCACTTTTTGCACTTGTTTTAGTGTTGAAAAACCACATTTCGCACTCGTGTTAGTGTTGAAAAACCACTTTTCGCACTTGTGTTGGTGCAGGAAACCACTTTTGCACTTGTATTAGTGTGGAAAAACCACTTTTCACACTTGTGTTAGTGTTGAAAAACCACTTTTCGCACTTGTGTTAGTGTTGAAAAACCACTTTTTGCACTTGTGTTGGTGCAGGAAACCACTTTTGCACTTGTATTAGTGTGGAAAAAACACTTTTTGCACTTGTGATAGTGTTGAAAAACCACTTTTCGCACTTGTGTTGGTGTTGAAAAACCACTTTTCGCACTTGTGTTGGTGCAGGAAACCACTTTTGCACTTGTATTAGTGTGGAAAAACCACTTTTCGCACGTGTTAGTGTTGAAAAACCACTTTTCGCACTTGTGTTAGTGTTGAAAAACCACTTTTCGCACTTGTGTTGGTGCAGGAAACCACTTTTGCACTTGTATTAGTGTGGAAAAAACACTTTTTGCACTTGTGTCAGTGTTGAAAAACCACTTTTCGCACTTGTGTTAGTGTTGAAAAACCACTTTTCGCACTTCTGTTGGTGCAGGAAACCACTTTTGCACCTGTATTAGTGTGGAAAAAACACTTTTTGCACTTGTGATAGTGTTGAAAAACCACTTTTCGCGCTTGTGTTAGTGTTGAAAAACCACTTTTCGCACTTGTGTTGGTGCAGGAAACCACTTTTGCACTTGTATTAGTGTGGAAAAACCGCTTTTCGCACTTGTGTTAGTGTTGAAAAACCACTATTCGCACTTGTGTTGGTGCAGGAAACCACTTTTGCACTTGTATTAGTGTGGAAAAAACACTTTTTGCACTTGTGATAGTGTTGAAAAACCACTTTTCGCACTTGGGTTGGTGCAGGAAACCACTTTTGCACTTGTATTAGTGTGGAAAAAACACTTTTTGCACTTGTGATAGTGTTGAAAAACCACTTTTCGCACTTGTGTTAGTGTTGAAAAACCACTTTTCGCACTTGTGTTGGTGCAGGAAACCACTTTTGCACTTGTATAAGTGTGGAAAAACCACTTTTCGCACTTGTGTTAGTGTTGAAAAAGCACTTTTCGCACGTGTGTTAGTGTTGAAAAACCACTTTTCGCACTTGTTTTAGTGTTGAAAAACCACATTTCGCACTCGTGTTAGTGTTGAAAAACCACTTTTCGCACTTGTGTTGGTGCAGGAAACCACTTTTGCACTTGTATTAGTGTGGAAAAACCACTTTTCGCACTTGTGTTAGTGTTGAAAAACCACTTTTCGCACTTGTGTTAGTGTTGAAAAACGACTTTTTGCACTTGTGTTGGTGCAGGAAACCACTTTTGCACTTGTATTAGTGTGGAAAAAACACTTTTTGCACTTGTGATAGTGTTGAAAAACCACTTTTCGCACTTGTGTTGGTGTTGAAAAACCACTTTTCGCACTTGTGTTGGTGCAGGAAACCACTTTTGCACTTGTATTAGTGTGGAAAAACCACTTTTCGCACTTGTGTTAGTGTTGAAAAACCACTTTTCGCACTTGTGTTAGTGTTGAAAAACCACTTTTCGCACTTGTGTTGGTGCAGGAAACCACTTTTGCACTTGTATTAGTGTGGAAAAAACACTTTTTGCACTTGTGTCAGTGTTGAAAAACCACTTTTCGCACTTGTGTTAGTGTTGAAAAACCACTTTTCGCACTTGTGTTGGTGCGGGAAACCACTTTTGCACCTGTATTAGTGTGGAAAAAACACTTTTTGCACTTGTGATAGTGTTGAAAAACCACTTTTCGCGCTCGTGTTAGTGTTGAAAAACCACTTTTCGCACTTGTGTTGGTGCAGGAAACCACTTTTGCACTTGTATTAGTGTGGAAAAACCGCTTTTCGCACTTGTGTTAGTGTTGAAAAACCACTATTCGCACTTGTGTTAGTGTTGAAAAACCACTTTTCGCACTTGTGTTGGTGCAGGAAACCACTTTTGCACTTGTATTAGTGTGGAAAAAACACTTTTTGCACTTGTGATAGTGTTGAAAAACCACTTTTCGCACTTGTGTTAGTGTTGAAAAACCACTTTTCGCACTTGTGTTGGTGCAGGAAACCACTTTTCCACTTGTATTAGTGTGGAAAAACCACTTTTGGCACTTGTGTTAGTGTTGAAAAAACACTTTTCGCACTTGTGTTAGTGTTGAAAAACCACTTTTCGCACTTGTGTTAGTGTTGAAAAACCACTTTTCGCACTTGTGTTGGTGCAGGAAACCACTTTTGCACTTGTATTAGTGTGGAAAAACCACTTTTCGCACTTGTGTTAGTGTTGAAAAACCACTTTTCGCACTTGTGTTAGTATTGAAAAACCACTTTTCGCACTTGTGTTGGTGCAGGAAACCACTTTTGCACTTGTATTATTGTGGAAAAAACACTTTTTGCACTTGTGATAGTGTTGAAAAACCACTTTTCGCACTTGTGTTAGTGTTGAAAAACCACTTTTTGCACTTGTGTTAGTGTTGAAAAACCACTTTTCGCACTTGTGTTAGTGTTGAAAAAACACTTTTCGCACTTGTGATAGTGTTGAAAAACCACTTTTCGCACTTGGGTTGGTGCAGGAAACCACTTTTGCACTTGTATTAGTGTGGAAAAAACACTTTTTGCACTTGTGATAGTGTTGAAAAACCACTTTTCGCACTTGTGTTAGTGTTGAAAAACCACTTTTTGCACTTGTGTTAGTGTTGAAAAACCACTTTTCGCACTTGTGTTGGTGCAGGAAACCACTTTTGAACTTGTATTAGTGTGGAAAAAACACTTTTTGCACTTGTGATAGTGTTGAAAAACCACTTTTCGCACTTGTGTTAGTGTTGAAAAACCACTTTTCGCACTTGTGTTGGTGCAGGAAACCACTTTTGCACTTGTATTAGTGTGGAAAAACCACTTTTCGCACTTGTGTTATTGTTGAAAAACCACTTTTCGCACTTGTGTTGGTGCAGGAAACCACTTTTGCACTTGTATTAGTGTGGAAAACCAACTTTTCGCACTTGTGTTAGTGTTGAAAAATGACTTTTCGCACGTGTGTTAGTGTTGAAAAACCACTTTTCGCACTTGTTTTAGTGTTGAAAAAACACTTTTTGCACTTGTGTTAGAGTTGAAAAACCACTTTTCGCACTTGTGTTGGTGCAGGAAACCACTTTTGCACCTGCATTAGTGTGGAAAAACCACTTTCGCACTTGTGTTAGTGTTGAAAAACCACTTTTCGCACTTGTGTTAGTGTTGAAAAACCACTTTTCGCACTTGTGTTAGTGTGGAAAAACCACTTTTCGCACTTGTGTTGGTGTTGAAAAACCACTTTTCGCACTTGTGTTGGTGTTGAAAAACCACTTTTCGCACGTGTGTTAGTGTTGAAAAACCACTTTCCGCATGTGTGTTAGTGTTGAAAAACCACTTTTCGCACTTGTTTTAGTGTTGAAAAACCACTTTTTGCACTTGTGTTAGTGTTGAAAAACCACTTTTCGCACTTGTGTTGGTGCAGGAAACCACTTTTGCACTTGTATTAGTGTGGAAAAACCACTTTTCGCACTTGTGTTAGTGTTGAAAAACCACTTTTTGCACTTGTGTTAGTGTTGAAAAACCACTTTTCGCACTTGTGTTAGTGTTGAAAAACCACTTCTCGCACTTGTGTTGGTGCAGGAAACCACTTTTGCACTTGTATTAGTGTGGAAAAAACACTTTTTGCACTTGTGATAGTGTTGAAAAACCACTTTTCGCACTTGTGTTAGTGTTGAAAAACCACTTTTCTCACTTGTGTTGGTGCAGGAAACCACTTTTGCACTTGTATTAGTGTGGAAAAACCACTTTTCGCACTTGTGTTAGTGTTGAAAAACCACTTTTCGCACGTGTGTTAGTGTTGAAAAACCACTTTTCGCACTTGTTTTAGTGTTGAAAAACCACTTTTTGCACTTGTGTTAGTGTTGAAAAACCACTTTTTGCACTTGTGTTGGTGCAGGAAACCACTTTTGCACTTGCATTAGTGTGGAAAACCACATTCGCACTTGTGTTAGTGTTGAAAAACCACTTTTCACACTTGTGTTAGTGTTGAAAAACTACTTTTCGCACTTGTGTTGGTGCAGGAAACCACTTTTGCACTTGTATTAGTGTGGAAAAAACACTTTTTGCACTTGTGATAGTGTTGAAAAACCACTTTTCGCACTTGGGTTGGTGCAGGAAACCACTTTTGCACTTGTATTAGTGTGGAAAAAACACTTTTTGCACTTGTGATAGTGTTGAAAAACCACTTTTCGCACTTGTGTTAGTGTTGAAAAACCACTTTTCGCACTTGTGTTGGTGCAGGAAACCACTTTTGCACTTGTATAAGTGTGGAAAAACCACTTTTCGCACTTGTGTTAGTGTTGAAAAAGCACTTTTCGCACGTGTGTTAGTGTTGAAAAACCACTTTTCGCACTTGTTTTAGTGTTGAAAAACCACATTTCGCACTCGTGTTAGTGTTGAAAAACCACTTTTCGCACTTGTGTTGGTGCAGGAAACCACTTTTGCACTTGTATTAGTGTGGAAAAACCACTTTTCGCACTTGTGTTAGTGTTGAAAAACCACTTTTCGCACTTGTGTTAGTGTTGAAAAACCACTTTTTGCACTTGTGTTGGTGCAGGAAACCACTTTTGCACTTGTATTAGTGTGGAAAAAACACTTTTTGCACTTGTGATAGTGTTGAAAAACCACTTTTCGCACTTGTGTTGGTGTTGAAAAACCACTTTTCGCACTTGTGTTGGTGCAGGAAACCACTTTTGCACTTGTATTAGTGTGGAAAAACCACTTTTCGCACTTGTGTTAGTGTTGAAAAACCACTTTTCGCACTTGTGTTAGTGTTGAAAAACCACTTTTCGCACTTGTGTTGGTGCAGGAAACCACTTTTGCACTTGTATTAGTGTGGAAAAAACACTTTTTGCACTTGTGTCAGTGTTGAAAAACCACTTTTCGCACTTGTGTTAGTGTTGAAAAACCACTTCTCGCACTTGTGTTGGTGCAGGAAACCACTTTTGCACTTGTATTAGTGTGGAAAAAACACTTTTTGCACTTGTGATAGTGTTGAAAAACCACTTTTCGCACGTGTGTTAGTGTTGAAAAACCACTTTTCGCACTTGTTTTAGTGTTGAAAAACCACTTTTTGCACTTGTGTTAGTGTTGAAAAACCACTTTTTGCACTTGTGTTGGTGCAGGAAACCACTTTTGCACTTGCATTAGTGTGGAAAACCACATTCGCACTTGTGTTAGTGTTGAAAAACCACTTTTCACACTTGTGTTAGTGTTGAAAAACTACTTTTCGCACTTGTGTTGGTGCAGGAAACCACTTTTGCACTTGTATTAGTGTGGAAAAAACACATTTTGCACTTGTGATAGTGTTGAAAAACCACTTTTCGCACTTGGGTTGGTGCAGGAAACCACTTTTGCACTTGTATTAGTGTGGAAAAAACACTTTTTGCACTTGTGATAGTGTTGAAAAACCACTTTTCGCACTTGTGTTAGTGTTGAAAAACCACTTTTCGCACTTGTGTTGGTGCAGGAAACCACTTTTGCACTTGTATAAGTGTGGAAAAACCACTTTTCGCACTTGTGTTAGTGTTGAAAAAGCACTTTTCGCACGTGTGTTAGTGTTGAAAAACCACTTTTCGCACTTGTTTTAGTGTTGAAAAACCACATTTCGCACTCGTGTTAGTGTTGAAAAACCACTTTTCGCACTTGTGTTGGTGCAGGAAACCACTTTTGCACTTGTATTAGTGTGGAAAAACCACTTTTCGCACTTGTGTTAGTGTTGAAAAACCACTTTTCGCACTTGTGTTAGTGTTGAAAAACCACTTTTTGCACTTGTGTTGGTGCAGGAAACCACTTTTGCACTTGTATTAGTGTGGAAAAAACACTTTTTGCACTTGTGATAGTGTTGAAAAACCACTTTTCGCACTTGTGTTGGTGTTGAAAAACCACTTTTCGCACTTGTGTTGGTGCAGGAAACCACTTTTGCACTTGTATTAGTGTGGAAAAACCACTTTTCGCACTTGTGTTAGTGTTGAAAAACCACTTTTCGCACTTGTGTTAGTGTTGAAAAACCACTTTTCGCACTTGTGTTGGTGCAGGAAACCACTTTTGCACTTGTATTAGTGTGGAAAAAACACTTTTTGCACTTGTGTCAGTGTTGAAAAACCACTTTTCGCACTTGTGTTAGTGTTGAAAAACCACTTTTCGCACTTGTGTTGGTGCAGGAAACCACTTTTGCACCTGTATTAGTGTGGAAAAAACACTTTTTGCACTTGTGATAGTGTTGAAAAACCACTTTTCGCGCTTGTGTTAGTGTTGAAAAACCACTTTTCGCACTTGTGTTGGTGCAGGAAACCACTTTTGCACTTGTATTAGTGTGGAAAAACCGCTTTTCGCACTTGTGTTAGTGTTGAAAAACCACTATTCGCACTTGTGTTAGTGTTGAAAAACCACTTTTCGCACTTGTGTTGGTGCAGGAAACCACTTTTGCACTTGTATTAGTGTGGAAAAAACACTTTTTGCACTTGTGATAGTGTTGAAAAACCACTTTTCGCACTTGTGTTAGTGTTGAAAAACCACTTTTCGCACTTGTGTTGGTGCAGGAAACCACTTTTCCACTTGTATTAGTGTGGAAAAACCACTTTTGGCACTTGTGTTAGTGTTGAAAAAACACTTTTCGCACTTGTGTTAGTGTTGAAAAACCACTTTTCGCACTTGTGTTAGTGTTGAAAAACCACTTTTCGCACTTGTGTTGGTGCAGGAAACCACTTTTGCACTTGTATTAGTGTGGAAAAACCACTTTTCGCACTTGTGTTAGTGTTGAAAAACCACTTTTCGCACTTGTGTTAGTATTGAAAAACCACTTTTCGCACTTGTGTTGGTGCAGGAAACCACTTTTGCACTTGTATTATTGTGGAAAAAACACTTTTTGCACTTGTGATAGTGTTGAAAAACCACTTTTCGCACTTGTGTTAGTGTTGAAAAACTACTTTTCGCATTTGTGTTGGTGCAGGAAACCACTTTTGCACTTGTATTAGTGTGGAAAAAACACTTTTTGCACTTGTGATAGTGTTGAAAAACCACTTTTCGCACTTGGGTTGGTGCAGGAAACCACTTTTGCACTTGTATTAGTGTGGAAAAAACACTTTTTGCACTTGTGATAGTGTTGAAAAACCACTTTTCGCACATGTGTTAGTGTTGAAAAACCACTTTTCGCACTTGTGTTGGTGCAGGAAACCACTTTTGCACTTGTATAAGTGTGGAAAAACCACTTTTCGCACTTGTGTTAGTGTTGAAAAAGCACTTTTCGCACGTGTGTTAGTGTTGAAAAACCACTTTTCGCACTTGTTTTAGTGTTGAAAAACCACATTTCGCACTCGTGTTAGTGTTGAAAAACCACTTTTCGCACTTGTGTTGGTGCAGGAAACCACTTTTGCACTTGTATTAGTGTGGAAAAACCACTTTTCGCACTTCTGTTAGTGTTGAAAAACCACTTTTCGCACTTGTGTTAGTGTGGAAAAACCACTTTTTGCACTTGTGTTGGTGCAGGAAACCACTTTTGCACTTGTATTAGTGTGGAAAAAACACTTTTTGCACTTGTGATAGTGTTGAAAAACCACTTTTCGCACTTGTGTTGGTGTTGAAAAACCACTTTTCGCACTTGTGTTGGTGCAGGAAACCACTTTTGCACTTGTATTAGTGTGGAAAAACCACTTTTCGCACTTGTGTTAGTGTTGAAAAACCACTTTTCGCACTTGTGTTAGTGTTGAAAAACCACTTTTCGCACTTGTGTTGGTGCAGGAAACCACTTTTGCACTTGTATTAGTGTGGAAAAAACACTTTTTGCTCTTGTGTCAGTGTTGAAAAACCACTTTTCGCACTTGTGTTAGTGTTGAAAAACCACTTTTCGCACTTGTGTTGGTGCAGGAAACCACTTTTGCACCTGTATTAGTGTGGAAAAAACACTTTTTGCACTTGTGATAGTGTTGAAAAACCACTTTTCACGCTTGTGTTAGTGTTGAAAAACCACTTTTCGCACTTGTGTTGGTGCAGGAAACCACTTTTGCACTTGTATTAGTGTGGAAAAACCGCTTTTCGCACTTGTGTTAGTGTTGAAAAACCACTATTCGCACTTGTGTTAGTGTTGAAAAACCACTTTTCGCACTTGTGTTGGTGCAGGAAACCACTTTTGCACTTGTATTAGTGTGGAAAAAACACTTTTTGCACTTGTGATAGTGTTGAAAAACCACTTTTCGCACTTGTGTTAGTGTTGAAAAACCACTTTTCGCACTTGTGTTGGTGCAGGAAACCACTTTTCCACTTGTATTAGTGTGGAAAAACCAGTTTTGGCACTTGTGTTAGTGTTGAAAAAACACTTTTCGCACTTGTGTTAGTGTTGAAAAACCACTTTTCGCACTTGTGTTAGTGTTGAAAAACCACTTTTCGCACTTGTGTTGGTGCAGGAAACCACTTTTGCACTTGTATTAGTGTGGAAAAACCACTTTTCGCACTTGTGTTAGTGTTGAAAAACCACTTTTCGCACTTGTGTTAGTATTGAAAAACCACTTTTCGCACTTGTGTTGGTGCAGGAAACCACTTTTGCACTTGTATTATTGTGGAAAAAACACTTTTTGCACTTGTGATAGTGTTGAAAAACCACTTTTCGCACTTGTGTTAGTGTTGAAAAACCACTTTTCGCACTTGTGTTAGTGTTGAAAAACCACTTTTCGCACTTGTGTTAGTGTTGAAAAAACACTTTTCGCACTTGTGATAGTGTTGAAAAACCACTTTTCGCACTTGGGTTGGTGCAGGAAACCACTTTTGCACTTGTATTAGTGTGGAAAAAACACTTTTTGCACTTGTGATAGTGTTGAAAAACCACTTTTCACACTTGTGTTAGTGTTGAAAAAACACTTTTCACACTTGTGATAGTGTTGAAAAACCACTTTTCGCACTTGGGTTGGTGCAGGAAACCACTTTTGCACTTGTATTAGTGTGGAAAAAACACTTTTTGCACTTGTGATAGTGTTGAAAAACCACTTTTCGCACTTGTGTTAGTGTTGAAAAACCACTTTTTGCACTTGTGTTAGTGTTGAAAACCACTTTTCGCACTTGTGTTGGTGCAGGAAACCACTTTTGAACTTGTATTAGTGTGGAAAAAACACTTTTTGCACTTGTGATAGTGTTGAAAAACCACTTTTCGCACTTGTGTTAGTGTTGAAAAACCACTTTTCGCACTTGTGTTGGTGCAGGAAACCACTTTTGCACTTGTATTAGTGTGGAAAAACCACTTTTCGCACTTGTGTTATTGTTGAAAAACCACTTTTCGCACTTGTGTTGGTGCAGGAAACCACTTTTGCACTTGTATTAGTGTGGAAAAACCACTTTTCGCACTTGTGTTAGTGTTGAAAAATGACTTTTCGCACGTGTGTTAGTGTTGAAAAACCACTTTTCGCACTTGTTTTAGTGTTGAAAAAACACTTTTTGCACTTGTGTTAGAGTTGAAAAACCACTTTTCGCACTTGTGTTGGTGCAGGAAACCACTTTTGCACCTGCATTAGTGTGGAAAAACCACTTTCGCACTTGTGTTAGTGTTGAAAAACCACTTTTCGCACTTGTGTTAGTGTTGAAAAACCACTTTTCGCACTTGTGTTAGTGTGGAAAAACCACTTTTCGCACTTGTGTTGGTGTTGAAAAACCACTTTTCACACTTGTGTTGGTGTTGAAAAACCACTTTTCGCACGTGTGTTAGTGTTGAAAAACCACTTTTCGCATGTGTGTTAGTGTTGAAAAACCACTTTTCGCACTTGTTTTAGTGTTGAAAAACCACTTTTTGCACTTGTGTTAGTGTTGAAAAACCACTTTTCGCACTTGTGTTGGTGCAGGAAACCACTTTTGCACTTGTATTAGTGTGGAAAAACCACTTTTCGCACTTGTGTTATTGTTGAAAAACCACTTTTCGCACTTGTGTTGGTGCAGGAAACCACATTTGCACTTGTATTAGTGTGGAAAAAACACTTTTTGCACTTGTGATAGTGTTGAAAAACCACTTTTCGCACGTGTGTTAGTGTTGAAAAACCACTTTTCGCACTTGTTTTAGTGTTGAAAAACCACTTTTTGCACTTGTGTTAGTGTTGAAAAACCACTTTTTGCACTTGTGTTGGTGCAGGAAACCACTTTTGCACTTGCATTAGTGTGGAAAACCACATTCGCACTTGTGTTAGTGTTGAAAAACCACTTTTCACACTTGTGTTAGTGTTGAAAAACTACTTTTCGCACTTGTGTTGGTGCAGGAAACCACTTTTGCACTTGTATTAGTGTGGAAAAAACACTTTTTGCACTTGTGATAGTGTTGAAAAACCACTTTTCGCACTTGGGTTGGTGCAGGAAACCACTTTTGCACTTGTATTAGTGTGGAAAAAACACTTTTTGCACTTGTGATAGTGTTGAAAAACCACTTTTCGCACTTGTGTTAGTGTTGAAAAACCACTTTTCGCACTTGTGTTGGTGCAGGAAACCACTTTTGCACTTCTATAAGTGTGGAAAAACCACTTTTCGCACTTGTGTTAGTGTTGAAAAAGCACTTTTCGCACGTGTGTTAGTGTTGAAAAACCACTTTTCGCACTTGTTTTAGTGTTGAAAAACCACATTTCGCACTCGTGTTAGTGTTGAAAAACCACTTTTCGCACTTGTGTTGGTGCAGGAAACCACTTTTGCACTTGTATTAGTGTGGAAAAACCACTTTTCGCACTTGTGTTAGTGTTGAAAAACCACTTTTCGCACTTGTGTTAGTGTTGAAAAACCACTTTTTGCACTTGTGTTGGTGCAGGAAACCACTTTTGCACTTGTATTAGTGTGGAAAAAACACTTTTTGCACTTGTGATAGTGTTGAAAAACCACTTTTCGCACTTGTGTTGGTGTTGAAAAACCACTTTTCGCACTTGTGTTGGTGCAGGAAACCACTTTTGCACTTGTATTAGTGTGGAAAAACCACTTTTCGCACTTGTGTTAGTGTTGAAAAACCACTTTTCGCACTTGTGTTAGTGTTGAAAAACCACTTTTCGCACTTGTGTTGGTGCAGGAAACCACTTTTGCACTTGTATTAGTGTGGAAAAAACACTTTTTGCACTTGTGTCAGTGTTGAAAAACCACTTTTCGCACTTGTGTTAGTGTTGAAAAACCACTTTTCGCACTTGTGTTTGTGCAGGAAACCACTTTTGCACCTGTATTAGTGTGGAAAAAACACTTTTTGCACTTGTGATAGTGTTGAAAAACCACTTTTCGCGCTTGTGTTAGTGTTGAAAAACCACTTTTCGCACTTGTGTTGGTGCAGGAAACCACTTTTGCACTTGTATTAGTGTGGAAAAACCACTTTTCGCACTTGTGATAGTGTTGAAAAACCACTATTCGCACTTGTGTTAGTGTTGAAAAACCACTTTTCGCACTTGTGTTGGTGCAGGAAACCACTTTTGCACTTGTATTAGTGTGGAAAAAACACTTTTTGCACTTGTGATAGTGTTGAAAAACCACTTTTCGCACTTGTGTTAGTGTTGAAAAACCACTTTTCGCACTTGTGTTGGTGCAGGAAACCACTTTTCCACTTGTATGAGTGTGGAAAAACCACTTTTGGCACTTGTGTTAGTGTTGAAAAAACACTTTTCGCACTTGTGTTAGTGTTGAAAAACCACTTTTCGCACTTGTGTTAGTGTTGAAAAACCACTTTTCGCACTTGTGTTGGTGCAGGAAACCACTTTTGCACTTGTATTAGTGTGGAAAAACCACTTTTCGCACTTGTGTTAGTGTTGAAAAACCACTTTTCGCACTTGTGTTAGTATTGAAAAACCACTTTTCGCACTTGTGTTGGTGCAGGAAACCACTTTTGCACTTGTATTATTGTGGAAAAAACACTTTTTGCACTTGTGATAGTGTTGAAAAACCACTTTTCGCACTTGTGTTAGTGTTGAAAAACCACTTTTCGCACTTGTGTTAGTGTTGAAAAACCACTTTTCGCACTTGTGTTAGTGTTGAAAAAACACTTTTCGCACTTGTGATAGTGTTGAAAAACCACTTTTCGCACTTGGGTTGGTGCAGGAAACCACTTTTGCACTTGTATTAGTGTGGAAAAAACACTTTTTGCACTTGTGATAGTGTTGAAAAACCACTTTTCGCACTTGTGTTAGTGTTGAAAAACCACTTTTTGCACTTGTGTTAGTGTTGAAAAACCACTTTTCGCACTTGTGTTGGTGCAGGAAACCACTTTTGAACTTGTATTAGTGTGGAAAAAACACTTTTTGCACTTGTGATAGTGTTGAAAAACCACTTTTCGCACTTGTGTTAGTGTTGAAAAACCACTTTTCGCACTTGTGTTGGTGCAGGAAACCACTTTTGCACTTGTATTAGTGTGGAAAAACCACTTTTCGCACTTGTGTTATTGTTGAAAAACCACTTTTCGCACTTGTGTTGGTGCAGGAAACCACTTTTGCACTTGTATTAGTGTGGAAAACCAACTTTTCGCACTTGTGTTAGTGTTGAAAAATGACTTTTCGCACGTGTGTTAGTGTTGAAAAACCACTTTTCGCACTTGTTTTAGTGTTGAAAAAACACTTTTTGCACTTGTGTTAGAGTTGAAAAACCACTTTTCGCACTTGTGTTGGTGCAGGAAACCACTTTTGCACCTGCATTAGTGTGGAAAAACCACTTTCGCACTTGTGTTAGTGTTGAAAAACCACTTTTCGCACTTGTGTTAGTGTTGAAAAACCACTTTTCGCACTTGTGTTAGTGTGGAAAAACCACTTTTCGCACTTGTGTTGGTGTTGAAAAACCACTTTTCGCACTTGTGTTGGTGTTGAAAAACCACTTTTCGCACGTGTGTTAGTGTTGAAAAACCACTTTTCGCATGTGTGTTAGTGTTGAAAAACCACTTTTTGCACTTGTGTTGGTGCAGGAAACCACTTTTGCACTTGTATTAGTGTGGAAAAAACACTTTTTGCACTTGTGATAGTGTTGAAAAAGCACTTTTCGCACTTGTGTTGGTGTTGAAAAACCACTTTTCGCACTTGTGTTGGTGCAGGAAACCACTTTTGCACTTGTATTAGTGTGGAAAAACCACTTTTCGCACTTGTGTTAGTGTTGAAAAACCACTTTTCGCACTTGTGTTAGTGTTGAAAAAACACTTTTCGCACTTGTGTTGGTGCAGGAAACCACTTTTGCACTTGTATTAGTGTGGAAAAAACACTTTTTGCTCTTGTGTCAGTGTTGAAAAACCACTTTTCGCACTTGTGTTAGTGTTGAAAAACCACTTTTCGCACTTGTGTTGGTGCAGGAAACCACTTTTGCACCTGTATTAGTGTGGAAAAAACACTTTTTGCACTTGTGATAGTGTTGAAAAACCACTTTTCGCGCTTGTGTTAGTGTTGAAAAACCACTTTTCGCACTTGTGTTGGTGCAGGAAACCACTTTTGCACTTGTATTAGTGTGGAAAAACCGCTTTTCGCACTTGTGTTAGTGTTGAAAAACCACTATTCGCACTTGTGTTAGTGTTGAAAAACCACTTTTCGCACTTGTGTTGGTGCAGGAAACCACTTTTGCACTTGTATTAGTGTGGAAAAAACACTTTTTGCACTTGTGATAGTGTTGAAAAACCACTTTTCGCACTTGTGTTAGTGTTGAAAAACCACTTTTCGCACTTGTGTTGGTGCAGGAAACCACTTTTCCACTTGTATTAGTGTGGAAAAACCACTTTTGGCACTTGTGTTAGTGTTGAAAAAACACTTTTCGCACTTGTGTTAGTGTTGAAAAACCACTTTCGCACTTGTGTTAGTGTTGAAAAACCACTTTTCGCACTTGTGTTGGTGCAGGAAACCACTTTTGCACTTGTATTAGTGTGGAAAAACCACTTTTCGCACTTGTGTTAGTGTTGAAAAACCACTTTTCGCACTTGTGTTAGTATTGAAAAACCACTTTTCGCACTTGTGTTGGTGCAGGAAACCACTTTTGCACTTGTATTATTGTGGAAAAAACACTTTTTGCACTTGTGATAGTGTTGAAAAACCACTTTTCGCACTTGTGTTAGTGTTGAAAAACCACTTTTCGCACTTGTGTTAGTGTTGAAAAACCACTTTTCGCACTTGTGTTAGTGTTGAAAAAACACTTTTCGCACTTGTGATAGTGTTGAAAAACCACTTTTCGCACTTGGGTTGGTGCAGGAAACCACTTTTGCACTTGTATTAGTGTGGAAAAAACACTTGTTGCACTTGTGATAGTGTTGAAAAACCACTTTTCGCACTTGTGTTAGTGTTGAAAAAACACTTTTCGCACTTGTGATAGTGTTGAAAAACCACTTTTCGCACTTGGGTTGGTGCAGGAAACCACTTTTGCACTTGTATTAGTGTGGAAAAAACACTTTTTGCACTTGTGATAGTGTTGATAAACCACTTTTCGCACTTGTGTTAGTGTTGAAAAACCACTTTTTGCACTTGTGTTAGTGTTGAAAAACCACTTTTCGCACTTGTGTTGGTGCAGGAAACCACTTTTGAACTTGTATTAGTGTGGAAAAAACACTTTTTGCACTTGTGATAGTGTTGAAAAACCACTTTTCGCACTTGTGTTAGTGTTGAAAAACCACTTTTCGCACTTGTGTTGGTGCAGGAAACCACTTTTGCACTTGTATTAGTGTGGAAAAACCACTTTTCGCACTTGTGTTATTGTTGAAAAACCACTTTTCGCACTTGTGTTGGTGCAGGAAACCACTTTTGCACTTGTATTAGTGTGGAAAAACCACTTTTCGCACTTGTGTTAGTGTTGAAAAATGACTTTTCGCACGTGTGTTAGTGTTGAAAAACCACTTTTCGCACTTGTTTTAGTGTTGAAAAAACACTTTTTGCACTTGTGTTAGAGTTGAAAAACCACTTTTCGCACTTGTGTTGGTGCAGGAAACCACTTTTGCACCTGCATTAGTGTGGAAAAACCACTTTCGCACTTGTGTTAGTGTTGAAAAACCACTTTTCGCACTTGTGTTAGTGTTGAAAAACCACTTTTCGCACTTGTGTTAGTGTGGAAAAACCACTTTTCGCACTTGTGTTGGTGTTGAAAAACCACTTTTCACACTTGTGTTGGTGTTGAAAAACAACTTTTCGCACGTGTGTTAGTGTTGAAAAACCACTTTTCGCATGTGTGTTAGTGTTGAAAAACCACTTTTCGCACTTGTTTTAGTGTTGAAAAACCACTTTTTGCACTTGTGTTAGTGTTGAAAAACCACTTTTCGCACTTGTGTTGGTGCAGGAAACCACTTTTGCACTTGTATTAGTGTGGAAAAACCACTTTTCGCACTTGTGTTATTGTTGAAAAACCACTTTTCGCACTTGTGTTGGTGCAGGAAACCACTTTTGCACTTGTATTAGTGTGGAAAAAACACTTTTTGCACTTGTGATAGTGTTGAAAAACCACTTTTCGCACGTGTGTTAGTGTTGAAAAACCACTTTTCGCACTTGTTTTAGTGTTGAAAAACCACTTTTTGCACTTGTGTTAGTGTTGAAAAACCACTTTTTGCACTTGTGTTGGTGCAGGAAACCACTTTTGCACTTGCATTAGTGTGGAAAACCACATTCGCACTTGTGTTAGTGTTGAAAAACCACTTTTCACACTTGTGTTAGTGTTGAAAAACTACTTTTCGCACTTGTGTTGGTGCAGGAAACCACTTTTGCACTTGTATTAGTGTGGAAAAAACACTTTTTGCACTTGTGATAGTGTTGAAAAACCACTTTTCGCACTTGGGTTGGTGCAGGAAACCACTTTTGCACTTGTATTAGTGTGGAAAAAACACTTTTTGCACTTGTGATAGTGTTGAAAAACCACTTTTCGCACTTGTGTTAGTGTTGAAAAACCACTTTTCGCACTTGTGTTGGTGCAGGAAACCACTTTTGCACTTGTATAAGTGTGGAAAAACCACTTTTCGCACTTGTGTTAGTGTTGAAAAAGCACTTTTCGCACGTGTGTTAGTGTTGAAAAACCACTTTTCGCACTTGTTTTAGTGTTGAAAAACCACATTTCGCACTCGTGTTAGTGTTGAAAAACCACTTTTCGCACTTGTGTTGGTGCAGGAAACCACTTTTGCACTTGTATTAGTGTGGAAAAACCACTTTTCGCACTTGTGTTAGTGTTGAAAAACCACTTTTCACACTTGTGTTAGTGTTGAAAAACCACTTTTTGCACTTGTATTGGTGCAGGAAACCACTTTTGCACTTGTATTAGTGTGGAAAAACCACTTTTCGCACTTGTGTTAGTGTTGAAAAACCACTTTTCGCACTTGTGTTAGTGTTGAAAAACCACTTTTCGCACTTGTGTTGGTGCAGGAAACCACTTTTGCACTTGTATTAGTGTGGAAAAAACACTTTTTGCACTTGTGTCAGTGTTGAAAAACCACTTTTCGCACTTGTGTTAGTGTTGAAAAACCACTTTTCGCACTTGTGTTGGTGCAGGAAACCACTTTTGCACCTGTATTAGTGTGGAAAAAACACTTTTTGCACTTGTGATAGTGTTGAAAAACCACTTTTCGCGCTTGTGTTAGTGTTGAAAAACCACTTTTCGCACTTGTGTTGGTGCAGGAAACCACTTTTGCACTTGTATTAGTGTGGAAAAACCGCTTTTCGCACTTGTGTTAGTGTTGAAAAACCACTATTCGCACTTGTGTTAGTGTTGAAAAACCACTTTTCGCACTTGTGTTGGTGCAGGAAACCACTTTTGCACTTGTATTAGTGTGGAAAAAACACTTTTTGCACTTGTGATAGTGTTGAAAAACCACTTTTCGCACTTGTGTTAGTGTTGAAAAACCACTTTTCGCACTTGTGTTGGTGCAGGAAACCACTTTTCCACTTGTATTAGTGTGGAAAAACCACTTTTGGCACTTGTGTTAGTGTTGAAAAAACACTTTTCGCACTTGTGTTAGTGTTGAAAAACCACTTTTCGCACTTGTGTTAGTGTTGAAAAACCACTTTTCGCACTTGTGTTGGTGCAGGAAACCACTTTTGCACTTGTATTAGTGTGGAAAAACCACTTTTCGCACTTGTGTTAGTGTTGAAAAACCACTTTTCGCACTTGTGTTAGTATTGAAAAACCACTTTTCGCACTTGTGTTGGTGCAGGAAACCACTTTTGCACTTGTATTATTGTGGAAAAAACACTTTTTGCACTTGTGATAGTGTTGAAAAACCACTTTTTGCACTTGTGTTAGTGTTGAAAAACCACTTTTCGCACTTGTGTTAGTGTTGAAAAACCACGTTTCGCACTTGTGTTAGTGTTGAAAAAACACTTTTCGCACTTGTGATAGTGTTGAAAAACCACTTTTCGCACTTGGGTTGGTGCAGGAAACCACTTTTGCACTTGTATTAGTGTGGAAAAAACACTTTTTGCACTTGTGATAGTGTTGAAAAACCACTTTTCGCACTTGTGTTAGTGTTGAAAAACCACTTTTTGCACTTGTGTTAGTGTTGAAAAACCACTTTTCGCACTTGTGTTGGTGCAGGAAACCACTTTTGAACTTGTATTAGTGTGGAAAAAACACTTTTTGCACTTGTGATAGTGTTGAAAAACCACTTTTCGCACTTGTGTTAGTGTTGAAAAACCACTTTTCGCACTTGTGTTGGTGCAGGAAACCACTTTTGCACTTGTATTAGTGTGGAAAAACCACTTTTCACACTTGTGTTATTGTTGAAAAACCACTTTTCGCACTTGTGTTGGTGCAGGAAACCACTTTTGCACTTGTATTAGTGTGGAAAACCAACTTTTCGCACTTGTGTTAGTGTTGAAAAATGACTTTTCGCACGTGTGTTAGTGTTGAAAAACCACTTTTCGCACTTGTTTTAGTGTTGAAAAAACACTTTTTGCACTTGTGTTAGAGTTGAAAAACCACTTTTCGCACTTGTGTTGGTGCAGGAAACCACTTTTGCACCTGCATTAGTGTGGAAAAACCACTTTCGCACTTGTGTTAGTGTTGAAAAACCACTTTTCGCACTTGTGTTAGTGTTGAAAAACCACTTTTCGCACTTGTGTTAGTGTGGAAAAACCACTTTTCGCACTTGTGTTGGTGTTGAAAAACCACTTTTCGCACTTGTGTTGGTGTTGAAAAACCACTTTTCGCACGTGTGTTAGTGTTGAAAAACCACTTTTCGCATGTGTGTTAGTGTTGAAAAACCACTTTTCGCACTTGTTTTAGTGTTGAAAAACCACTTTTTGCACTTGTGTTAGTGTTGAAAAACCACTTTTCGCACTTGTGTTGGTGCAGGAAACCACTTTTGCACTTGTATTAGTGTGGAAAAACCACTTTTCGCACTTGTGTTAGTGTTGAAAAACCACTTTTTGCACTTGTGTTAGTGTTGAAAAACCACTTTTCGCACTTGTGTTAGTGTTGAAAAACCACTTCTCGCACTTGTGTTGGTGCAGGAAACCACTTTTGCACTTGTATTAGTGTGGAAAAAACACTTTTTGCACTTGTGATAGTGTTGAAAAACCACTTTTCGCACTTGTGTTAGTGTTGAAAAACCACTTTTCTCACTTGTGTTGGTGCAGGAAACCACTTTTGCACTTGTATTAGTGTGGAAAAACCACTTTTCGCACTTGTGTTAGTGTTGAAAAACCACTTTTCGCACGTGTGTTAGTGTTGAAAAACCACTTTTCGCACTTGTTTTAGTGTTGAAAAACCACTTTTTGCACTTGTGTTAGTGTTGAAAAACCACTTTTTGCACTTGTGTTGGTGCAGGAAACCACTTTTGCACTTGCATTAGTGTGGAAAACCACATTCGCACTTGTGTTAGTGTTGAAAAACCACTTTTCACACTTGTGTTAGTGTTGAAAAACTACTTTTCGCACTTGTGTTGGTGCAGGAAACCACTTTTGCACTTGTATTAGTGTGGAAAAAACACTTTTTGCACTTGTGATAGTGTTGAAAAACCACTTTTCGCACTTGGGTTGGTGCAGGAAACCACTTTTGCACTTGTATTAGTGTGGAAAAAACACTTTTTGCACTTGTGATAGTGTTGAAAAACCACTTTTCGCACTTGTGTTAGTGTTGAAAAACCACTTTTCGCACTTGTGTTGGTGCAGGAAACCACTTTTGCACTTGTATAAGTGTGGAAAAACCACTTTTCGCACTTGTGTTAGTGTTGAAAAAGCACTTTTCGCACTTGTGTTAGTGTTGAAAAACCACTTTTCGCACTTGTTTTAGTGTTGAAAAACCACATTTCGCACTCGTGTTAGTGTTGAAAAACCACTTTTCGCACTTGTGTTGGTGCAGGAAACCACTTTTGCACTTGTATTAGTGTGGAAAAACCACTTTTCGCACTTGTGTTAGTGTTGAAAAACCACTTTTCGCACTTGTGTTAGTGTTGAAAAACCACTTTTTGCACTTGTGTTGGTGCAGGAAACCACTTTTGCACTTGTATTAGTGTGGAAAAAACACTTTTTGCACTTGTGATAGTGTTGAAAAACCACTTTTCGCACTTGTGTTGGTGTTGAAAAACCACTTTTCGCACTTGTGTTGGTGCAGGAAACCACTTTTGCACTTGTATTAGTGTGGAAAAACCACTTTTCGCACTTGTGTTAGTGTTGAAAAACCACTTTTCGCACTTGTGTTAGTGTTGAAAAACCACTTTTCGCACTTGTGTTGGTGCAGGAAACCACTTTTGCACTTGTATTAGTGTGGAAAAAACACTTTTTGCACTTGTGTCAGTGTTGAAAAACCACTTTTCGCACTTGTGTTAGTGTTGAAAAACCACTTCTCGCACTTGTGTTGGTGCAGGAAACCACTTTTGCACTTGTATTAGTGTGGAAAAAACACTTTTTGCACTTGTGATAGTGTTGAAAAACCACTTTTCGCACGTGTGTTAGTGTTGAAAAACCACTTTTCGCACTTGTTTTAGTGTTGAAAAACCACTTTTTGCACTTGTGTTAGTGTTGAAAAACCACTTTTTGCACTTGTGTTGGTGCAGGAAACCACTTTTGCACTTGCATTAGTGTGGAAAACCACATTCGCACTTGTGTTAGTGTTGAAAAACTACTTTTCACACTTGTGTTAGTGTTGAAAAACTACTTTTCGCACTTGTGTTGGTGTTGAAAAACCACTTTTCGCACTTGTGTTGGTGTTGAAAAACCACTTTTCGCACTTGTGTTGGTGTTGAAAAACCACTTTTCGCACGTGTGTTAGTGTTGAAAAACCACTTTTCGCATGTGTGTTAGTGTTGAAAAACCACTTTTCGCACTTGTTTTAGTGTTGAAAAACCACTTTTTGCACTTGTGTTAGTGTTGAAAAACCACTTTTCGCACTTGTGTTGGTGCAGGAAACCACTTTTGCACTTGTATTAGTGTGGAAAACCACTTTTCGCACTTGTGTTAGTGTTGAAAAACCACTTTTTGCACTTGTGTTAGTGTTGAAAAACCACTTTTCGCACTTGTGTTAGTGTTGAAAAACCACTTCTCGCACTTGTGTTGGTGCAGGAAACCACTTTTGCACTTGTATTAGTGTGGAAAAAACACTTTTTGCACTTGTGATAGTGTTGAAAAACCACTTTTTGCACTTGTGTTAGTGTTGAAAAACCACTTTTCTCACTTGTGTTGGTGCAGGAAACCACTTTTGCACTTGTATTAGTGTGGAAAAACCACTTTTCGCACTTGTGTTAGTGTTGAAAAACCACTTTTCGCACGTGTGTTAGTGTTGAAAAACCACTTTTCGCACTTGTTTTAGTGTTGAAAAACCACTTTTTGCACTTGTGTTAGTGTTGAAAAACCACTTTTTGCACTTGTGTTGGTGCAGGAAACCACTTTTGCACTTGCATTAGTGTGGAAAACCACATTCGCACTTGTGTTAGTGTTGAAAAACCACTTTTCACACTTGTGTTAGTGTTGAAAAACTACTTTTCGCACTTGTGTTGGTGCAGGAAACCACTTTTGCACTTGTATTAGTGTGGAAAAAACACTTTTTGCACTTGTGATAGTGTTGAAAAACCACTTTTCGCACTTGGGTTGGTGCAGGAAACCACTTTTGCACTTGTATTAGTGTGGAAAAAACACTTTTTGCACTTGTGATAGTGTTGAAAAACCACTTTTCGCACTTGTGTTAGTGTTGAAAAACCACTTTTCGCACTTGTGTTGGTGCAGGAAACCACTTTTGCACTTGTATAAGTGTGGAAAAACCACTTTTCGCACTTGTGTTAGTGTTGAAAAAGCACTTTTCGCACGTGTGTTAGTGTTGAAAAACCACTTTTCGCACTTGTTTTAGTGTTGAAAAACCACATTTCGCACTCGTGTTAGTGTTGAAAAACCACTTTTCGCACTTGTGTTGGTGCAGGAAACCACTTTTGCACTTGTATTAGTGTGGAAAAACCACTTTTCGCACTTGTGTTAGTGTTGAAAAACCACTTTTCGCACTTGTGTTAGTGTTGAAAAACCACTTTTTGCACTTGTGTTGGTGCAGGAAACCACTTTTGCACTTGTATTAGTGTGGAAAAAACACTTTTTGCACTTGTGATAGTGTTGAAAAACCACTTTTCACACTTGTGTTGGTGTTGAAAAACCACTTTTCGCACTTGTGTTGGTGCAGGAAACCACTTTTGCACTTGTATTAGTGTGGAAAAACCACTTTTCGCACTTGTTTTAGTGTTGAAAAACCACATTTCGCACTCGTGTTAGTGTTGAAAAACCACTTTTCGCACTTGTGTTGGTGCAGGAAACCACTTTTGCACTTGTATTAGTGTGGAAAAACCACTTTTCGCACTTGTGTTAGTGTTGAAAAACCACTTTTCGCACTTGTGTTAGTGTTGAAAAACCACTTTTTGCACTTGTATTGGTGCAGGAAACCACTTTTGCACTTGTATTAGTGTGGAAAAACCACTTTTCGCACTTGTGTTAGTGTTGAAAAACCACTTTTCGCACTTGTGTTAGTGTTGAAAAACCACTTTTCGCACTTGTGTTGGTGCAGGAAACCACTTTTGCACTTGTATTAGTGTGGAAAAAACACTTTTTGCACTTGTGTCAGTGTTGAAAAACCACTTTTCGCACTTGTGTTAGTGTTGAAAAACCACTTTTCGCACTTGTGTTGGTGCAGGAAACCACTTTTGCACCTGTATTAGTGTGGAAAAAACACTTTTTGCACTTGTGATAGTGTTGAAAAACCACTTTTCGCGCTTGTGTTAGTGTTGAAAAACCACTTTTCGCACTTGTGTTGGTGCAGGAAACCACTTTTGCACTTGTATTAGTGTGGAAAAACCGCTTTTCGCACTTGTGTTAGTGTTGAAAAACCACTATTCGCACTTGTGTTAGTGTTGAAAAACCACTTTTCGCACTTGTGTTGGTGCAGGAAACCACTTTTGCACTTGTATTAGTGTGGAAAAAACACTTTTTGCACTTGTGATAGTGTTGAAAAACCACTTTTCGCACTTGTGTTAGTGTTGAAAAACCACTTTTCGCACTTGTGTTGGTGCAGGAAACCACTTTTCCACTTGTATTAGTGTGGAAAAACCACTTTTGGCACTTGTGTTAGTGTTGAAAAAACACTTTTCGCACTTGTGTTAGTGTTGAAAAACCACTTTTCGCACTTGTGTTAGTGTTGAAAAACCACTTTTCGCACTTGTGTTGGTGCAGGAAACCACTTTTGCACTTGTATTAGTGTGGAAAAACCACTTTTCGCACTTGTGTTAGTGTTGAAAAACCACTTTTCGCACTTGTGTTAGTATTGAAAAACCACTTTTCGCACTTGTGTTGGTGCAGGAAACCACTTTTGCACTTGTATTATTGTGGAAAAAACACTTTTTGCACTTGTGATAGTGTTGAAAAACCACTTTTTGCACTTGTGTTAGTGTTGAAAAACCACTTTTCGCACTTGTGTTAGTGTTGAAAAACCACGTTTCGCACTTGTGTTAGTGTTGAAAAAACACTTTTCGCACTTGTGATAGTGTTGAAAAACCACTTTTCGCACTTGGGTTGGTGCAGGAAACCACTTTTGCACTTGTATTAGTGTGGAAAAAACACTTTTTGCACTTGTGATAGTGTTGAAAAACCACTTTTCGCACTTGTGTTAGTGTTGAAAAACCACTTTTTGCACTTGTGTTAGTGTTGAAAAACCACTTTTCGCACTTGTGTTGGTGCAGGAAACCACTTTTGAACTTGTATTAGTGTGGAAAAAACACTTTTTGCACTTGTGATAGTGTTGAAAAACCACATTTCGCACTTGTGTTAGTGTTGAAAAACCACTTTTCGCACTTGTGTTGGTGCAGGAAACCACTTTTGCACTTGTATTAGTGTGGAAAAACCACTTTTCGCACTTGTGTTATTGTTGAAAAACCACTTTTCGCACTTGTGTTGGTGCAGGAAACCACTGTTGCACTTGTATTAGTGTGGAAAACCAACTTTTCGCACTTGTGTTAGTGTTGAAAAATGACTTTTCGCACGTGTGTTAGTGTTGAAAAACCACTTTTCGCACTTGTTTTAGTGTTGAAAAAACACTTTTTGCACTTGTGTTAGAGTTGAAAAACCACTTTTCGCACTTGTGTTGGTGCAGGAAACCACTTTTGCACCTGCATTAGTGTGGAAAAACCACTTTCGCACTTGTGTTAGTGTTGAAAAACCACTTTTCGCACTTGTGTTAGTGTTGAAAAACCACTTTTCGCACTTGTGTTAGTGTGGAAAAACCACTTTTCGCACTTGTGTTGGTGTTGAAAAACCACTTTTCGCACTTGTGTTGGTGTTGAAAAACCACTTTTCGCACGTGTGTTAGTGTTGAAAAACCACTTTTCGCATGTGTGTTAGTGTTGAAAAACCACTTTTCGCACTTGTTTTAGTGTTGAAAAACCACTTTTTGCACTTGTGTTAGTGTTGAAAAACCACTTTTCGCACTTGTGTTGGTGCAGGAAACCACTTTTGCACTTGTATTAGTGTGGAAAAACCACTTTTCGCACTTGTGTTAGTGTTGAAAAACCACTTTTTGCACTTGTGTTAGTGTTGAAAAACCACTTTTCGCACTTGTGTTAGTGTTGAAAAACCACTTCTCGCACTTGTGTTGGTGCAGGAAACCACTTTTGCACTTGTATTAGTGTGGAAAAAACACTTTTTGCACTTGTGATAGTGTTGAAAAACCACTTTTCGCACTTGTGTTAGTGTTGAAAAACCACTTTTCTCACTTGTGTTGGTGCAGGAAACCACTTTTGCACTTGTATTAGTGTGGAAAAACCACTTTTCGCACTTGTGTTAGTGTTGAAAAACCACTTTTCGCACGTGTGTTAGTGTTGAAAAACCACTTTTCGCACTTGTTTTAGTGTTGAAAAACCACTTTTTGCACTTGTGTTAGTGTTGAAAAACCACTTTTTGCACTTGTGTTGGTGCAGGAAACCACTTTTGCACTTGCATTAGTGTGGAAAACCACATTCGCACTTGTGTTAGTGTTGAAAAACCACTTTTCACACTTGTGTTAGTGTTGAAAAACTACTTTTCGCACTTGTGTTGGTGCAGGAAACCACTTTTGCACTTGTATTAGTGTGGAAAAAACACTTTTTGCACTTGTGATAGTGTTGAAAAACCACTTTTCGCACTTGGGTTGGTGCAGGAAACCACTTTTGCACTTGTATTAGTGTGGAAAAAACACTTTTTGCACTTGTGATAGTGTTGAAAAACCACTTTTCGCACTTGTGTTAGTGTTGAAAAACCACTTTTCGCACTTGTGTTGGTGCAGGAAACCACTTTTGCACTTGTATAAGTGTGGAAAAACCACTTTTCGCACTTGTGTTAGTGTTGAAAAAGCACTTTTCGCACTTGTGTTAGTGTTGAAAAACCACTTTTCGCACTTGTTTTAGTGTTGAAAAACCACATTTCGCACTCGTGTTAGTGTTGAAAAACCACTTTTCGCAATTGTGTTGGTGCAGGAAACCACTTTTGCACTTGTATTAGTGTGGAAAAACCACTTTTCGCACTTGTGTTAGTGTTGAAAAACCACTTTTCGCACTTGTGTTAGTGTTGAAAAACCACTTTTTGCACTTGTGTTGGTGCAGGAAACCACTTTTGCACTTGTATTAGTGTGGAAAAAACACTTTTTGCACTTGTGATAGTGTTGAAAAACCACTTTTCGCACTTGTGTTGGTGTTGAAAAACCACTTTTCGCACTTGTGTTGGTGCAGGAAACCACTTTTGCACTTGTATTAGTGTGGAAAAACCACTTTTCGCACTTGTGTTAGTGTTGAAAAACCACTTTTCGCACTTGTGTTAGTGTTGAAAAACCACTTTTCGCACTTGTGTTGGTGCAGGAAACCACTTTTGCACTTGTATTAGTGTGGAAAAAACACTTTTTGCACTTGTGTCAGTGTTGAAAAACCACTTTTCGCACTTGTGTTAGTGTTGAAAAACCACTTCTCGCACTTGTGTTGGTGCAGGAAACCACTTTTGCACTTGTATTAGTGTGGAAAAAACACTTTTTGCACTTGTGATAGTGTTGAAAAACCACTTTTCGCACGTGTGTTAGTGTTGAAAAACCACTTTTCGCACTTGTTTTAGTGTTGAAAAACCACTTTTTGCACTTGTGTTAGTGTTGAAAAACCACTTTTTGCACTTGTGTTGGTGCAGGAAACCACTTTTGCACTTGCATTAGTGTGGAAAACCACATTCGCACTTGTGTTAGTGTTGAAAAACTACTTTTCACACTTGTGTTAGTGTTGAAAAACTACTTTTCGCACTTGTGTTGGTGTTGAAAAACCACTTTTCGCACTTGTGTTGGTGTTGAAAAACCACTTTTCGCACTTGTGTTGGTGTTGAAAAACCACTTTTCGCACGTGTGTTAGTGTTGAAAAACCACTTTTCGCATGTGTGTTAGTGTTGAAAAACCACTTTTCGCACTTGTTTTAGTGTTGAAAAACCACTTTTTGCACTTGTGTTAGTGTTGAAAAACCACTTTTCGCACTTGTGTTGGTGCAGGAAACCACTTTTGCACTTGTATTAGTGTGGAAAACCACTTTTCGCACTTGTGTTAGTGTTGAAAAACCACTTTTTGCACTTGTGTTAGTGTTGAAAAACCACTTTTCGCACTTGTGTTAGTGTTGAAAAACCACTTCTCGCACTTGTGTTGGTGCAGGAAACCACTTTTGCACTTGTATTAGTGTGGAAAAAACACTTTTTGCACTTGTGATAGTGTTGAAAAACCACTTTTTGCACTTGTGTTAGTGTTGAAAAACCACTTTTCTCACTTGTGTTGGTGCAGGAAACCACTTTTGCACTTGTATTAGTGTGGAAAAACCACTTTTCGCACTTGTGTTAGTGTTGAAAAACCACTTTTCGCACGTGTGTTAGTGTTGAAAAACCACTTTTCGCACTTGTTTTAGTGTTGAAAAACCACTTTTTGCACTTGTGTTAGTGTTGAAAAACCACTTTTTGCACTTGTGTTGGTGCAGGAAACCACTTTTGCACTTGCATTAGTGTGGAAAACCACATTCGCACTTGTGTTAGTGTTGAAAAACCACTTTTCACACTTGTGTTAGTGTTGAAAAACTACTTTTCGCACTTGTGTTGGTGCAGGAAACCACTTTTGCACTTGTATTAGTGTGGAAAAAACACTTTTTGCACTTGTGATAGTGTTGAAAAACCACTTTTCGCACTTGGGTTGGTGCAGGAAACCACTTTTGCACTTGTATTAGTGTGGAAAAAACACTTTTTGCACTTGTGATAGTGTTGAAAAACCACTTTTCGCACTTGTGTTAGTGTTGAAAAACCACTTTTCGCACTTGTGTTGGTGCAGGAAACCACTTTTGCACTTGTATAAGTGTGGAAAAACCACTTTTCGCACTTGTGTTAGTGTTGAAAAAGCACTTTTCGCACGTGTGTTAGTGTTGAAAAACCACTTTTCGCACTTGTTTTAGTGTTGAAAAACCACATTTCGCACTCGTGTTAGTGTTGAAAAACCACTTTTCGCACTTGTGTTGGTGCAGGAAACCACTTTTGCACTTGTATTAGTGTGGAAAAACCACTTTTCACACTTGTGTTAGTGTTGAAAAACCACTTTTCGCACTTGTGTTAGTGTTGAAAAACCACTTTTTGCACTTGTATTGGTGCAGGAAACCACTTTTGCACTTGTATTAGTGTGGAAAAACCACTTTTCGCACTTGTGTTAGTGTTGAAAAACCACTTTTCGCACTTGTGTTAGTGTTGAAAAACCACTTTTCGCACTTGTGTTGGTGCAGGAAACCACTTTTGCACTTGTATTAGTGTGGAAAAAACACTTTTTGCACTTGTGTCAGTGTTGAAAAACCACTTTTCGCATTTGTGTTAGTGTTGAAAAACCACTTTTCGCACTTGTGTTGGTGCAGGAAACCACTTTTGCACCTGTATTAGTGTGGAAAAAACACTTTTTGCACTTGTGATAGTGTTGAAAAACCACTTTTCGCGCTTGTGTTAGTGTTGAAAAACCACTTTTCGCACTTGTGTTGGTGCAGGAAACCACTTTTGCACTTGTATTAGTGTGGAAAAACCGCTTTTCGCACTTGTGTTAGTGTTGAAAAACCACTATTCGCACTTGTGTTAGTGTTGAAAAACCACTTTTCGCACTTGTGTTGGTGCAGGAAACCACTTTTGCACTTGTATTAGTGTGGAAAAAACACTTTTTGCACTTGTGATAGTGTTGAAAAACCACTTTTCGCACTTGTGTTAGTGTTGAAAAACCACTTTTCGCACTTGTGTTGGTGCAGGAAACCACTTTTCCACTTGTATTAGTGTGGAAAAACCACTTTTGGCACTTGTGTTAGTGTTGAAAAAACACTTTTCGCACTTGTGTTAGTGTTGAAAAACCACTTTTCGCACTTGTGTTAGTGTTGAAAAACCACTTTTCGCACTTGTGTTGGTGCAGGAAACCACTTTTGCACTTGTATTAGTGTGGAAAAACCACTTTTCGCACTTGTGTTAGTGTTGAAAAACCACTTTTCGCACTTGTGTTAGTATTGAAAAACCACTTTTCGCACTTGTGTTGGTGCAGGAAACCACTTTTGCACTTGTATTATTGTGGAAAAAACACTTTTTGCACTTGTGATAGTGTTGAAAAACCACTTTTTGCACTTGTGTTAGTGTTGAAAAACCACTTTTCGCACTTGTGTTAGTGTTGAAAAACCACGTTTCGCACTTGTGTTAGTGTTGAAAAAACACTTTTCGCACTTGTGATAGTGTTGAAAAACCACTTTTCGCACTTGGGTTGGTGCAGGAAACCACTTTTGCACTTGTATTAGTGTGGAAAAAACACTTTTTGCACTTGTGATAGTGTTGAAAAACCACTTTTCGCACTTGTGTTAGTGTTGAAAAACCACTTTTTGCACTTGTGTTAGTGTTGAAAAACCACTTTTCGCACTTGTGTTGGTGCAGGAAACCACTTTTGAACTTGTATTAGTGTGGAAAAAACACTTTTTGCACTTGTGATAGTGTTGAAAAACCACTTTTCGCACTTGTGTTAGTGTTGAAAAACCACTTTTCGCACTTGTGTTGGTGCAGGAAACCACTTTTGCACTTGTATTAGTGTGGAAAAACCACTTTTCGCACTTGTGTTATTGTTGAAAAACCACTTTTCGCACTTGTGTTGGTGCAGGAAACCACTGTTGCACTTGTATTAGTGTGGAAAACCAACTTTTCGCACTTGTGTTAGTGTTGAAAAATGACTTTTCGCACGTGTGTTAGTGTTGAAAAACCACTTTTCGCACTTGTTTTAGTGTTGAAAAAACACTTTTTGCACTTGTGTTAGAGTTGAAAAACCACTTTTCGCACTTGTGTTGGTGCAGGAAACCACTTTTGCACCTGCATTAGTGTGGAAAAACCACTTTCGCACTTGTGTTAGTGTTGAAAAACCACTTTTCGCACTTGTGTTAGTGTTGAAAAACCACTTTTCGCACTTGTGTTAGTGTGGAAAAACCACTTTTCGCACTTGTGTTGGTGTTGAAAAACCACTTTTCGCACTTGTGTTGGTGTTGAAAAACCACTTTTCGCACGTGTGTTAGTGTTGAAAAACCACTTTTCGCATGTGTGTTAGTGTTGAAAAACCACTTTTCGCACTTGTTTTAGTGTTGAAAAACCACTTTTTGCACTTGTGTTAGTGTTGAAAAACCACTTTTCGCACTTGTGTTGGTGCAGGAAACCACTTTTGCACTTGTATTAGTGTGGAAAAACCACTTTTCGCACTTGTGTTAGTGTTGAAAAACCACTTTTTGCACTTGTGTTAGTGTTGAAAAACCACTTTTCGCACTTGTGTTAGTGTTGAAAAACCACTTTTCGCACTTGTGTTGGTGCAGGAAACCACTTTTGCACTTGTATTAGTGTGGAAAAAACACTTTTTGCACTTGTGATAGTGTTGAAAAACCACTTTTCGCACTTGTGTTAGTGTTGAAAAACCACTTTTCTCACTTGTGTTGGTGCAGGAAACCACTTTTGCACTTGTATTAGTGTGGAAAAACCACTTTTCGCACTTGTGTTAGTGTTGAAAAACCACTTTTCGCACGTGTGTTAGTGTTGAAAAACCACTTTTCGCACTTGTTTTAGTGTTGAAAAACCACTTTTTGCACTTGTGTTAGTGTTGAAAAACCACTTTTTGCACTTGTGTTGGTGCAGGAAACCACTTTTGCACTTGCATTAGTGTGGAAAACCACATTCGCACTTGTGTTAGTGTTGAAAAACCACTTTTCACACTTGTGTTAGTGTTGAAAAACTACTTTTCGCACTTGTGTTGGTGCAGGAAACCACTTTTGCACTTGTATTAGTGTGGAAAAAACACTTTTTGCACTTGTGATAGTGTTGAAAAACCACTTTTCGCACTTGGGTTGGTGCAGGAAACCACTTTTGCACTTGTATTAGTGTGGAAAAAACACTTTTTGCACTTGTGATAGTGTTGAAAAACCACTTTTCGCACTTGTGTTAGTGTTGAAAAACCACTTTTCGCACTTGTGTTGGTGCAGGAAACCACTTTTGCACTTGTATAAGTGTGGAAAAACCACTTTTCGCACTTGTGTTAGTGTTGAAAAAGCACTTTTCGCACTTGTGTTAGTGTTGAAAAACCACTTTTCGCACTTGTTTTAGTGTTGAAAAACCACATTTCGCACTCGTGTTAGTGTTGAAAAACCACTTTTCGCACTTGTGTTGGTGCAGGAAACCACTTTTGCACTTGTATTAGTGTGGAAAAACCACTTTTCGCACTTGTGTTAGTGTTGAAAAACCACTTTTCGCACTTGTGTTAGTGTTGAAAAACCACTTTTTGCACTTGTGTTGGTGCAGGAAACCACTTTTGCACTTGTATTAGTGTGGAAAAAACACTTTTTGCACTTGTGATAGTGTTGAAAAACCACTTTTCGCACTTGTGTTGGTGTTGAAAAACCACTTTTCGCACTTGTGTTGGTGCAGGAAACCACTTTTGCACTTGTATTAGTGTGGAAAAACCACTTTTCGCACTTGTGTTAGTGTTGAAAAACCACTTTTCGCACTTGTGTTAGTGTTGAAAAACCACTTTTCGCACTTGTGTTGGTGCAGGAAACCACTTTTGCACTTGTATTAGTGTGGAAAAAACACTTTTTGCACTTGTGTCAGTGTTGAAAAACCACTTTTCGCACTTGTGTTAGTGTTGAAAAACCACTTCTCGCACTTGTGTTGGTGCAGGAAACCACTTTTGCACTTGTATTAGTGTGGAAAAAACACTTTTTGCACTTGTGATAGTGTTGAAAAACCACTTTTCGCACGTGTGTTAGTGTTGAAAAACCACTTTTCGCACTTGTTTTAGTGTTGAAAAACCACTTTTTGCACTTGTGTTAGTGTTGAAAAACCACTTTTTGCACTTGTGTTGGTGCAGGAAACCACTTTTGCACTTGCATTAGTGTGGAAAACCACATTCGCACTTGTGTTAGTGTTGAAAAACTACTTTTCACACTTGTGTTAGTGTTGAAAAACTACTTTTCGCACTTGTGTTGGTGTTGAAAAACCACTTTTCGCACTTGTGTTGGTGTTGAAAAACCACTTTTCGCACTTGTGTTGGTGTTGAAAAACCACTTTTCGCATGTGTGTTAGTGTTGAAAAACCACTTTTCGCACTTGTTTTAGTGTTGAAAAACCACTTTTTGCACTTGTGTTAGTGTTGAAAAACCACTTTTCGCACTTGTGTTGGTGCAGGAAACCACTTTTGCACTTGTATTAGTGTGGAAAACCACTTTTCGCACTTGTGTTAGTGTTGAAAAACCACTTTTTGCACTTGTGTTAGTGTTGAAAAACCACTTTTCGCACTTGTGTTAGTGTTGAAAAACCACTTCTCGCACTTGTGTTGGTGCAGGAAACCACTTTTGCACTTGTATTAGTGTGGAAAAAACACTTTTTGCACTTGTGATAGTGTTGAAAAACCACTTTTTGCACTTGTGTTAGTGTTGAAAAACCACTTTTCTCACTTGTGTTGGTGCAGGAAACCACTTTTGCACTTGTATTAGTGTGGAAAAACCACTTTTCGCACTTGTGTTAGTGTTGAAAAACCACTTTTCGCACGTGTGTTAGTGTTGAAAAACCACTTTTCGCACTTGTTTTAGTGTTGAAAAACCACTTTTTGCACTTGTGTTAGTGTTGAAAAACCACTTTTTGCACTTGTGTTGGTGCAGGAAACCACTTTTGCACTTGCATTAGTGTGGAAAACCACATTCGCACTTGTGTTAGTGTTGAAAAACCACTTTTCACACTTGTGTTAGTGTTGAAAAACTACTTTTCGCACTTGTGTTGGTGCAGGAAACCACTTTTGCACTTGTATTAGTGTGGAAAAAACACTTTTTGCACTTGTGATAGTGTTGAAAAACCACTTTTCGCACTTGGGTTGGTGCAGGAAACCACTTTTGCACTTGTATTAGTGTGGAAAAAACACTTTTTGCACTTGTGATAGTGTTGAAAAACCACTTTTCGCACTTGTGTTAGTGTTGAAAAACCACTTTTCGCACTTGTGTTGGTGCAGGAAACCACTTTTGCACTTGTATAAGTGTGGAAAAACCACTTTTCGCACTTGTGTTAGTGTTGAAAAAGCACTTTTCGCACTTGTTTTAGTGTTGAAAAACCACATTTCGCACTCGTGTTAGTGTTGAAAAACCACTTTTCGCACTTGTGTTGGTGCAGGAAACCACTTTTGCACTTGTATTAGTGTGGAAAAACCACTTTTCGCACTTGTGTTAGTGTTGAAAAACCACTTTTCGCACTTGTGTTAGTGTTGAAAAACCACTTTTTGCACTTGTGTTGGTGCAGGAAACCACTTTTGCACTTGTATTAGTGTGGAAAAAACACTTTTTGCACTTGTGATAGTGTTGAAAAACCACTTTTCACACTTGTGTTGGTGTTGAAAAACCACTTTTCGCACTTGTGTTGGTGCAGGAAACCACTTTTGCACTTGTATTAGTGTGGAAAAACCACTTTTCGCACTTGTGTTAGTGTTGAAAAACCACTTTCTGCACTTGTGTTAGTGTTGAAAAACCACTTTTCGCACTTGTGTTGGTGCAGGAAACCACTTTTGCACTTGTATTAGTGTGGAAAAAACACTTTTTGCACTTGTGTCAGTGTTGAAAAACCACTTTTCGCACTTGTGTTAGTGTTGAAAAACCACTTCTCGCACTTGTGTTGGTGCAGGAAACCACTTTTGCACTTGTATTAGTGTGGAAAAAACACTTTTTGCACTTGTGATAGTGTTGAAAAACCACTTTTCGCACGTGTGTTAGTGTTGAAAAACCACTTTTCGCACTTGTTTTAGTGTTGAAAAACCACTTTTTGCACATGTGTTAGTGTTGAAAAACCACTTTTTGCACTTGTGTTGGTGCAGGAAACCACTTTTGCACTTGCATTAGTGTGGAAAACCACATTCGCACTTGTGTTAGTGTTGAAAAACCACTTTTCACACTTGTGGTAGTGTTGAAAAACTACTTTTCGCACTTGTGTTGGTGCAGGAAACCACTTTTGCACTTGTATTAGTGTGGAAAAAACACTTTTTGCACTTGTGATAGTGTTGAAAAACCACTTTTCGCACTTGGGTTGGTGCAGGAAACCACTTTTGCACTTGTATTAGTGTGGAAAAAACACTTTTTGCACTTGTGATAGTGTTGAAAAACCACTTTTCGCACTTGTGTTAGTGTTGAAAAACCACTTTTCGCACTTGTGTTGGTGCAGGAAACCACTTTTGCACTTGTATAAGTGTGGAAAAACCACTTTTCGCACTTGTGTTAGTGTTGAAAAAGCACTTTTCGCACGTGTGTTAGTGTTGAAAAACCACTTTTCGCACTTGTTTTAGTGTTGAAAAACCACATTTCGCACTCGTGTTAGTGTTGAAAAACCACTTTTCGCACTTGTGTTGGTGCAGGAAACCACTTTTGCACTTGTATTAGTGTGGAAAAACCACTTTTCGCACTTGTGTTAGTGTTGAAAAACCACTTTTCGCACTTGTGTTAGTGTTGAAAAACCACTTTTTGCACTTGTGTTGGTGCAGGAAACCACTTTTGCACTTGTATTAGTGTGGAAAAAACACTTTTTGCACTTGTGATAGTGTTGAAAAACCACTTTTCGCACTTGTGTTGGTGTTGAAAAACCACTTTTCGCACTTGTGTTGGTGCAGGAAACCACTTTTGCACTTGTATTAGTGTGGAAAAACCACTTTTCGCACTTGTGTTAGTGTTGAAAAACCACTTTTCGCACTTGTGTTAGTGTTGAAAAACCACTTTTCGCACTTGTGTTGGTGCAGGAAACCACTTTTGCACTTGTATTAGTGTGGAAAAAACACTTTTTGCACTTGTGTCAGTGTTGAAAAACCACTTTTCGCACTTGTGTTAGTGTTGAAAAACCACTTTTCGCACTTGTGTTGGTGCAGGAAACCACTTTTGCACCTGTATTAGTGTGGAAAAAACACTTTTTGCACTTGTGATAGTGTTGAAAAACCACTTTTCGCGCTTGTGTTAGTGTTGAAAAACCACTTTTCGCACTTGTGTTGGTGCAGGAAACCACTTTTGCACTTGTATTAGTGTGGAAAAACCGCTTTTCGCACTTGTGTTAGTGTTGAAAAACCACTATTCGCACTTGTGTTAGTGTTGAAAAACCACTTTTCGCACTTGTGTTGGTGCAGGAAACCACTTTTGCACTTGTATTAGTGTGGAAAAAACACTTTTTGCACTTGTGATAGTGTTGAAAAACCACTTTTCGCACTTGTGTTAGTGTTGAAAAACCACTTTTCGCACTTGTGTTGGTGCAGGAAACCACTTTTCCACTTGTATTAGTGTGGAAAAACCACTTTTGGCACTTGTGTTAGTGTTGAAAAAACACTTTTCGCACTTGTGTTAGTGTTGAAAAACCACTTTTCGCACTTGTGTTAGTGTTGAAAAACCACTTTTCGCACTTGTGTTGGTGCAGGAAACCACTTTTGCACTTGTATTAGTGTGGAAAAACCACTTTTCGCACTTGTGTTAGTGTTGAAAAACCACTTTTCGCACTTGTGTTAGTATTGAAAAACCACTTTTCGCACTTGTGTTGGTGCAGGAAACCACTTTTGCACTTGTATTATTGTGGAAAAAACACTTTTTGCACTTGTGATAGTGTTGAAAAACCACTTTTCGCACTTGTGTTAGTGTTGAAAAACCACTTTTCGCACTTGTGTTAGTGTTGAAAAACCACTTTTCGCACTTGTGTTAGTGTTGAAAAAACACTTTTCGCACTTGTGATAGTGTTGAAAAACCACTTTTCGCACTTGGGTTGGTGCAGGAAACCACTTTTGCACTTGTATTAGTGTGGAAAAAACACTTTTTGCACTTGTGATAGTGTTGAAAAACCACTTTTCGCACTTGTGTTAGTGTTGAAAAACCACTTTTTGCACTTGTGTTAGTGTTGAAAAACCACTTTTCGCACTTGTGTTGGTGCAGGAAACCACTTTTGAACTTGTATTAGTGTGGAAAAAACACTTTTTGCACTTGTGATAGTGTTGAAAAACCACTTTTCGCACTTGTGTTAGTGTTGAAAAACCACTTTTCGCACTTGTGTTGGTGCAGGAAACCACTTTTGCACTTGTATTAGTGTGGAAAAACCACTTTTCGCACTTGTGTTATTGTTGAAAAACCACTTTTCGCACTTGTGTTGGTGCAGGAAACCACTTTTGCACTTGTATTAGTGTGGAAAAACCACTTTTCGCACTTGTGTTAGTGTTGAAAAATGACTTTTCGCACGTGTGTTAGTGTTGAAAAACCACTTTTCGCACTTGTTTTAGTGTTGAAAAAACACTTTTTGCACTTGTGTTAGAGTTGAAAAACCACTTTTCGCACTTGTGTTGGTGCAGGAAACCACTTTTGCACCTGCATTAGTGTGGAAAAACCACTTTCGCACTTGTGTTAGTGTTGAAAAACCACTTTTCGCACTTGTGTTAGTGTTGAAAAACCACTTTTCGCACTTGTGTTAGTGTGGAAAAACCACTTTTCGCACTTGTGTTGGTGTTGAAAAACCACTTTTCGCACTTGTGTTGGTGTTGAAAAACCACTTTTCGCACGTGTGTTAGTGTTGAAAAACCACTTTTCGCATGTGTGTTAGTGTTGAAAAACCACTTTTCGCACTTGTTTTAGTGTTGAAAAACCACTTTTTGCACTTGTGTTAGTGTTGAAAAACCACTTTTCGCACTTGTGTTGGTGCAGGAAACCACTTTTGCACTTGTATTAGTGTGGAAAAACCACTTTTCGCACTTGTGTTAGTGTTGAAAAACCACTTTTTGCACTTGTGTTAGTGTTGAAAAACCACTTTTCGCACTTGTGTTAGTGTTGAAAAACCACTTCTCGCACTTGTGTTGGTGCAGGAAACCACTTTTGCACTTGTATTAGTGTGGAAAAAACACTTTTTGCACTTGTGATAGTGTTGAAAAACCACTTTTCGCACTTGTGTTAGTGTTGAAAAACCACTTTTCTCACTTGTGTTGGTGCAGGAAACCACTTTTGCACTTGTATTAGTGTGGAAAAACCACTTTTCGCACTTGTGTTAGTGTTGAAAAACCACTTTTCGCACGTGTGTTAGTGTTGAAAAACCACTTTTCGCACTTGTTTTAGTGTTGAAAAACCACTTTTTGCACTTGTGTTAGTGTTGAAAAACCACTTTTTGCACTTGTGTTGGTGCAGGAAACCACTTTTGCACTTGCATTAGTGTGGAAAACCACATTCGCACTTGTGTTAGTGTTGAAAAACCACTTTTCACACTTGTGTTAGTGTTGAAAAACTACTTTTTGCACTTGTGTTGGTGCAGGAAACCACTTTTGCACTTGTATTAGTGTGGAAAAAACACTTTTTGCACTTGTGATAGTGTTGAAAAACCACTTTTCGCACTTGGGTTGGTGCAGGAAACCACTTTTGCACTTGTATTAGTGTGGAAAAAACACTTTTTGCACTTGTGATAGTGTTGAAAAACCACTTTTCGCACTTGTGTTAGTGTTGAAAAACCACTTTTCGCACTTGTGTTGGTGCAGGAAACCACTTTTGCACTTGTATAAGTGTGGAAAAACCACTTTTCGCACTTGTGTTAGTGTTGAAAAAGCACTTTTCGCACGTGTGTTAGTGTTGAAAAACCACTTTTCGCACTTGTTTTAGTGTTGAAAAACCACATTTCGCACTCGTGTTAGTGTTGAAAAACCACTTTTCGCACTTGTGTTGGTGCAGGAAACCACTTTTGCACTTGTATTAGTGTGGAAAAACCACTTTTCGCACTTGTGTTAGTGTTGAAAAACCACTTTTCGCACTTGTGTTAGTGTTGAAAAACCACTTTTTGCACTTGTGTTGGTGCAGGAAACCACTTTTGCACTTGTATTAGTGTGGAAAAAACACTTTTTGCACTTGTGATAGTGTTGAAAAACCACTTTTCGCACTTGTGTTGGTGTTGAAAAACCACTTTTCGCACTTGTGTTGGTGCAGGAAACCACTTTTGCACTTGTATTAGTGTGGAAAAACCACTTTTCGCACTTGTGTTAGTGTTGAAAAACCACTTTTCGCACTTGTGTTAGTGTTGAAAAACCACTTTTCGCACTTGTGTTGGTGCAGGAAACCACTTTTGCACTTGTATTAGTGTGGAAAAAACACTTTTTGCACTTGGGTCAGTGTTGAAAAACCACTTTTCGCACTTGTGTTAGTTTTGAAAAACCACTTTTCGCACTTGTGTTGGTGCAGGAAACCACTTTTGCACCTGTATTAGTGTGGAAAAAACACTTTTTGCACTTGTGATAGTGTTGAAAAACCACTTTTCGCGCTTGTGTTAGTGTTGAAAAACCACTTTTCGCACTTGTGTTGGTGCAGGAAACCACTTTTGCACTTGTATTAGTGTGGAAAAACCACTTTTCGCACTTGTGTTATTGTTGAAAAACCACTTTTCGCACTTGTGTTGGTGCAGGAAACCACTTTTGCACTTGTATTAGTGTGGAAAAACCACTTTTCACACTTGTGTTAGTGTTGAAAAATGACTTTTCGCACGTGTGTTAGTGTTGAAAAACCACTTTTCGCACTTGTTTTAGTGTTGAAAAAACACTTTTTGCACTTGTGTTAGAGTTGAAAAACCACTTTTCGCACTTGTGTTGGTGCAGGAAACCACTTTTGCACCTGCATTAGTGTGGAAAAACCACTTTCGCACTTGTGTTAGTGTTGAAAAACCACTTTTCGCACTTGTGTTAGTGTTGAAAAACCACTTTTCGCACTTGTGTTAGTGTGGAAAAACCACTTTTCGCACTTGTGTTGGTGTTGAAAAACCACTTTTCGCACTTGTGTTGGTGTTGAAAAACCACTTTTCGCACGTGTGTTAGTGTTGAAAAACCACTTTTCGCATGTGTGTTAGTGTTGAAAAACCACTTTTCGCACTTGTTTTAGTGTTGAAAAACCACTTTTTGCACTTGTGTTAGTGTTGAAAAACCACTTTTCGCACTTGTGTTGGTGCAGGAAACCACTTTTGCACTTGTATTAGTGTGGAAAAACCACTTTTCGCACTTGTGTTAGTGTTGAAAAACCACTTTTTGCACTTGTGTTAGTGTTGAAAAACCACTTTTCGCACTTGTGTTAGTGTTGAAAAACCACCTCTCGCACTTGTGTTGGTGCAGGAAACCACTTTTGCACTTGTATTAGTGTGGAAAAAACACTTTTTGCACTTGTGATAGTGTTGAAAAACCACTTTTCGCACTTGTGTTAGTGTTGAAAAACCACTTTTCTCACTTGTGTTGGTGCAGGAAACCACTTTTGCACTTGTATTAGTGTGGAAAAACCACTTTTCGCACTTGTGTTAGTGTTGAAAAACCACTTTTCGCACGTGTGTTAGTGTTGAAAAACCACTTTTCGCACTTGTTTTAGTGTTGAAAAACCACTTTTTGCACTTGTGTTAGTGTTGAAAAACCACTTTTTGCACTTGTGTTGGTGCAGGAAACCACTTTTGCACTTGCATTAGTGTGGAAAACCACATTCGCACTTGTGTTAGTGTTGAAAAACCACTTTTCACACTTGTGTTAGTGTTGAAAAACTACTTTTCGCACTTGTGTTGGTGCAGGAAACCACTTTTGCACTTGTATTAGTGTGGAAAAAACACTTTTTGCACTTGTGATAGTGTTGAAAAACCACTTTTCGCACTTGGGTTGGTGCAGGAAACCACTTTTGCACTTGTATTAGTGTGGAAAAAACACTTTTTGCACTTGTGATAGTGTTGAAAAACCACTTTTCGCACTTGTGTTAGTGTTGAAAAACCACTTTTCGCACTTGTGTTGGTGCAGGAAACCACTTTTGCACTTGTATAAGTGTGGAAAAACCACTTTTCGCACTTGTGTTAGTGTTGAAAAAGCACTTTTCGCACGTGTGTTAGTGTTGAAAAACCACTTTTCGCACTTGTTTTAGTGTTGAAAAACCACATTTCGCACTCGTGTTAGTGTTGAAAAACCACTTTTCGCACTTGTGTTGGTGCAGGAAACCACTTTTGCACTTGTATTAGTGTGGAAAAACCACTTTTCGCACTTGTGTTAGTGTTGAAAAACCACTTTTCGCACTTGTGTTAGTGTTGAAAAACCACTTTTTGCACTTGTGTTGGTGCAGGAAACCACTTTTGCACTTGTATTAGTGTGGAAAAAACACTTTTTGCACTTGTGATAGTGTTGAAAAACCACTTTTCGCACTTGTGTTGGTGTTGAAAAACCACTTTTCGCACTTGTGTTGGTGCAGGAAACCACTTTTGCACTTGTATTAGTGTGGAAAAACCACTTTTCGCACTTGTGTTAGTGTTGAAAAACCACTTTTCGCACTTGTGTTAGTGTTGAAAAACCACTTTTCGCACTTGTGTTGGTGCAGGAAACCACTTTTGCACTTGTATTAGTGTGGAAAAAACACTTTTTGCACTTGTGTCAGTGTTGAAAAACCACTTTTCGCACTTGTGTTAGTGTTGAAAAACCACTTTTCGCACTTGTTTTAGTGTTGAAAAACCACTTTTTGCACTTGTGTTAGTGTTGAAAAACTACTTTTCGCACTTGTGTTGGTGCAGGAAACCACTTTTGCACTTGTATTAGTGTGGAAAAAACACTTTTTGCACTTGTGATAGTGTTGAAAAACCACTTTTCGCACTTGGGTTGGTGCAGGAAACCACTTTTGCACTTGTATTAGTGTGGAAAAAACACTTTTTGCACTTGTGATAGTGTTGAAAAACCACTTTTCGCACTTGTGTTAGTGTTGAAAAACCACTTTTCGCACTTGTGTTGGTGCAGGAAACCACTTTTGCACTTGTATAAGTGTGGAAAAACCACTTTTCGCACTTGTGTTAGTGTTGAAAAAGCACTTTTCGCACGTGTGTTAGTGTTGAAAAACCACTTTTCGCACTTGTTTTAGTGTTGAAAAACCACATTTCGCACTCGTGTTAGTGTTGAAAAACCACTTTTCGCACTTGTGTTGGTGCAGGAAACCACTTTTGCACTTGTATTAGTGTGGAAAAACCACTTTTCGCACTTGTGTTAGTGTTGAAAAACCACTTTTCGCACTTGTGTTAGTGTTGAAAAACCACTTTTTGCACTTGTGTTGGTGCAGGAAACCACTTTTGCACTTGTATTAGTGTGGAAAAAACACTTTTTGCACTTGTGATAGTGTTGAAAAACCACTTTTCGCACTTGTGTTGGTGTTGAAAAACCACTTTTCGCACTTGTGTTGGTGCAGGAAACCACTTTTGCACTTGTATTAGTGTGGAAAAACCACTTTTCGCACTTGTGTTAGTGTTGAAAAACCACTTTTCGCACTTGTGTTAGTGTTGAAAAACCACTTTTCGCACTTGTGTTGGTGCAGGAAACCACTTTTGCACTTGTATTAGTGTGGAAAAAACACTTTTTGCACTTGTGTCAGTGTTGAAAAACCACTTTTCGCACTTGTGTTAGTGTTGAAAAACCACTTTTCGCACTTGTGTTGGTGCAGGAAACCACTTTTGCACCTGTATTAGTGTGGAAAAAACACTTTTTGCACTTGTGATAGTGTTGAAAAACCACTTTTCGCGCTTGTGTTAGTGTTGAAAAACCACTTTTCGCACTTGTGTTGGTGCAGGAAACCACTTTTGCACTTGTATTAGTGTGGAAAAACCGCTTTTCGCACTTGTGTTAGTGTTGAAAAACCACTATTCGCACTTGTGTTAGTGTTGAAAAACCACTTTTCGCACTTGTGTTGGTGCAGGAAACCACTTTTGCACTTGTATTAGTGTGGAAAAAACACTTTTTGCACTTGTGATAGTGTTGAAAAACCACTTTTCGCACTTGTGTTAGTGTTGAAAAACCACTTTTCGCACTTGTGTTGGTGCAGGAAACCACTTTTCCACTTGTATTAGTGTGGAAAAACCACTTTTGGCACTTGTGTTAGTGTTCAAAAAACACTTTTCGCACTTGTGTTAGTGTTGAAAAACCACTTTTCGCACTTGTGTTAGTGTTGAAAAACCACTTTTCGCACTTGTGTTGGTGCAGGAAACCACTTTTGCACTTGTATTAGTGTGGAAAAACCACTTTTCGCACTTGTGTTAGTGTTGAAAAACCACTTTTCGCACTTGTGTTAGTATTGAAAAACCACTTTTCGCACTTGTGTTGGTGCAGGAAACCACTTTTGCACTTGTATTATTGTGGAAAAAACACTTTTTGCACTTGTGATAGTGTTGAAAAACCACTTTTCGCACTTGTGTTAGTGTTGAAAAACCACTTTTCGCACTTGTGTTAGTGTTGAAAAACCACTTTTCGCACTTGTGTTAGTGTTGAAAAAACACTTTTCGCACTTGTGATAGTGTTGAAAAACCACTTTTCGCACTTGGGTTGGTGCAGGAAACCACTTTTGCACTTGTATTAGTGTGGAAAAAACACTTTTTGCACTTGTGATAGTGTTGAAAAACCACTTTTCGCACTTGTGTTAGTGTTGAAAAACCACTTTTTGCACTTGTGTTAGTGTTGAAAAACCACTTTTCGCACTTGTGTTGGTGCAGGAAACCACTTTTGAACTTGTATTAGTGTGGAAAAAACACTTTTTGCACTTGTGATAGTGTTGAAAAAACCACTTTTCGCACTTGTGTTAGTGTTGAAAAACCACTTTTCGCACTTGTGTTGGTGCAGGAAACCACTTTTGCACTTGTATTAGTGTGGAAAAACCACTTTTCGCACTTGTGTTATTGTTGAAAAACCACTTTTCGCACTTGTGTTGGTGCAGGAAACCACTTTTGCACTTGTATTAGTGTGGAAAAACCACTTTTCGCACTTGTGTTAGTGTTGAAAAATGACTTTTCGCACGTGTGTTAGTGTTGAAAAACCACTTTTCGCACTTGTTTTAGTGTGAAAAAACACTTTTTGCACTTGTGTTAGAGTTGAAAAACCACTTTTCGCACTTGTGTTGGTGCAGGAAACCACTTTTGCACCTGCATTAGTGTGGAAAAACCACTTTCGCACTTGTGTTAGTGTTGAAAAACCACTTTTCGCACTTGTGTTAGTGTTGAAAAACCACTTTTCGCACTTGTGTTAGTGTGGAAAACCACTTTTCGCACTTGTGTTGGTGTTGAAAAACCACTTTTCGCACTTGTGTTGGTGTTGAAAAACCACTTTTCGCACGGTGTGTTAGTGTTGAAAAACCACTTTTCGCATGTGTGTTAGTGTTGAAAAACCACTTTTCGCACTTGTTTTCGTGTTGAAAAACCACTTTTTGCACTTGTGTTAGTGTTGAAAAACCACTTTTCGCACTTGTGTTGGTGCAGGAAACCACTTTTGCACTTGTATTAGTGTGGAAAAACCACTTTTCGCACTTGTGTTAGTGGTGAAAAACCACTTTTTGCACTTGTGTTAGTGTTGAAAAACCACTTTTCGCACTTGTGTTAGTGTTGAAAAACCACTTCTCGCACTTGTGTTGGTGCAGGAAACCACTTTTGCACTTGTATTAGTGTGGAAAAAACACTTTTTGCACTTGTGATAGTGTTGAAAAACCACTTTTCGCACTTGTGTTAGTGTTGAAAAACCACTTTTCTCACTTGTGTTGGTGCAGGAAACCACTTTTGCACTTGTATTAGTGTGGAAAAACCACTTTTCGCACTTGTGTTAGTGTTGAAAAACCACTTTTCGCACGTGTGTTAGTGTTGAAAAACCACTTTTCGCACTTGTTTTAGTGTTGAAAAACCACTTTTTGCACTTGTGTTAGTGTTGAAAAACCACTTTTTGCACTTGTGTTGGTGCAGGAAACCACTTTTGCACTTGCATTAGTGTGGAAAACCACATTCGCACTTGTGTTAGTGTTGAAAAACCACTTTTCACACTTGTGTTAGTGTTGAAAAACTACTTTTCGCACTTGTGTTGGTGCAGGAAACCACTTTTGCACTTGTATTAGTGTGGAAAAAACACTTTTTGCACTTGTGATAGTGTTGAAAAACCACTTTTCGCATTTGGGTTGGTACAGGAAACCACTTTTGCACTTGTATTAGTGTGGAAAAAACACTTTTTGCACTTGTGATAGTGTTGAAAAACCACTTTTCGCACTTGTGTTAGTGTTGAAAAACCACTTTTCGCACTTGTGTTGGTGCAGGAAACCACTTTTGCACTTGTATAAGTGTGGAAAAACCACTTTTCGCACTTGTGTTAGTGTTGAAAAAGCACTTTTCGCACGTGTGTTAGTGTTGAAAAACCACTTTTCGCACTTGTTTTAGTGTTGAAAACCACATTTCGCACTCGTGTTAGTGTTGAAAAACCACTTTTCGCACTTGTGTTGGTGCAGGAAACCACTTTTGCACTTGTATTAGTGTGGAAAAACCACTTTTCGCACTTGTGTTAGTGTTGAAAAACCACTTTTCGCACTTGTGTTAGTGTTGAAAAACCACTTTTTGCACTTGTGTTGGTGCAGGAAACCACTTTTGCACTTGTATTAGTGTGGAAAAAACACTTTTTGCACTTGTGATAGTGTTGAAAAACCACTTTTCGCACTTGTGTTGGTGTTGAAAAACCACTTTTCGCACTTGTGTTGGTGCAGGAAACCACTTTTGCACTTGTATTAGTGTGGAAAAACCACTTTTCGCACTTTTGTTAGTGTTGAAAAACCACTTTTCGCACTTGTGTTAGTGTTGAAAAACCACTTTTCGCACTTGTGTTGGTGCAGGAAACCACTTTTGCACTTGTATTAGTGTGGAAAAACCACTTTTCGCACTTGTGTTAGTGTTGAAAAACCACTTTTCGCACTTGTGTTAGTGTTGAAAAACCACTTTTTGCACTTGTGTTGGTGCAGGAAACCACTTTTGCACTTGTATTAGTGTGGAAAAAACACTTTTTGCACTTGTGATAGTGTTGAAAAACCACTTTTCGCACTTGTGTTGGTGTTGAAAAACCACTTTTCGCACTTGTGTTGGTGCAGGAAACCACTTTTGCACTTGTATTAGTGTGGAAAAACCACTTTTCGCACTTGTGTTAGTGTTGAAAAACCACTTTTCGCACTTGTGTTAGTGTTGAAAAACCACTTTTCGCACTTGTGTTGGTGCAGGAAACCACTTTTGCACTTGTATTAGTGTGGAAAAAACACTTTTTGCACTTGTGTCAGTGTTGAAAAACCACTTTTCGCACTTGTGTTAGTGTTGACAAACCACTTTTCGCACTTGTGTTGGTGCAGGAAACCACTTTTGCACCTGTATTAGTGTGGAAAAAACACTTTTTGCACTTGTGATAGTGTTGAAAAACCACTTTTCGCGCTTGTGTTAGTGTTGAAAAACCACTTTTCGCACTTGTGTTGGTGCAGGAAACCACTTTTGCACTTGTATTAGTGTGGAAAAACCCGCTTTTCGCACTTGTGTTAGTGTTGAAAAACCACTATTCGCACTTGTGTTAGTGTTGAAAAACCACTTTTCGCACTTGTGTTGGTGCAGGAAACCACTTTTGCACTTGTATTAGTGTGGAAAAAACACTTTTTGCACTTGTGATAGTGTTGAAAAACCACTTTTCGCACTTGTGTTAGTGTTGAAAAACCACTTTTCGCACTTGTGTTGGTGCAGGAAACCACTTTTCCACTTGTATTAGTGTGGAAAAACCACTTTTGGCACTTGTGTTAGTGTTGAAAAAACACTTTTCGCACTTGTGTTAGTGTTGAAAAACCACTTTTCGCACTTGTGTTCGTGTTGAAAAACCACTTTTCGCACTTGTGTTGGTGCAGGAAACCACTTTTGCACTTGTATTAGTGTGGAAAAACCACTTTTCGCACTTGTGTTAGTGTTGAAAAACCACTTTTCGCACTTGTGTTAGTATTGAAAAACCACTTTTCGCACTTGTGTTGGTGCAGGAAACCACTTTTGCACTTGTATTATTGTGGAAAAAACACTTTTTGCACTTGTGATAGTGTTGAAAAACCACTTTTCGCACTTGTGATAGTGTTGAAAAACCACTTTTCGCACTTGGGTTGGTGCAGGAAACCACTTTTGCACTTGTATTAGTGTAGAAAAAACACTTTTTGCACTTGTGATAGTGTTGAAAAACCACTTTTCGCACTTGTGTTAGTGTTGAAAAACCACTTTTCGCACTTGTGTTGGTGCAGGAAACCACTTTTGCACTTGTATAAGTGTGGAAAAACCACTTTTCGCACTTGTGTTAGTGTTGAAAAAGCACTTTTCGCACGTGTGTTAGTGTTGAAAAAACCACTTTTCGCACTTGTTTTAGTGTTGAAAAACCACATTTCGCACTCGTGTTAGTGTTGAAAAACCACTTTTCGCACTTATGTTGGTGCAGGAAACCACTTTTGCACTTGTATTAGTGTGGAAAAACCACTTTTCGCACTTGTGTTAGTGTTGAAAAACCACTTTTCGCACTTGTGTTAGTGTTGAAAAACCACTTTTTGCACTTGTGTTGGTGCAGGAAACCACTTTTGCACTTGTATTAGTGTGGAAAAAACACTTTTTGCACTTGTGATAGTGTTGAAAAACCACTTTTCGCACTTGTGTTGGTGTTGAAAAACCACTTTTCGCACTTGTGTTGGTGCAGGAAACCACTTTTGCACTTGTATTAGTGTGGAAAAAACCACTTTTCGCACTTGTGTTAGTGTTGAAAAACCACTTTTCGCACTTGTGTTAGTGTTGAAAAACCACTTTTCGCACTTGTGTTGGTGCAGGAAACCACTTTTGCACTTGTATTAGTGTGGAAAAAACACTTTTTGCACTTGTGTCAGTGTTGAAAAACCACTTTTCGCACTTGTGTTAGTGTTGACAAACCACTTTTCGCACTTGTGTTGGTGCAGGAAACCACTTTTGCACCTGTATTAGTGTGGAAAAAACACTTTTTGCACTTGTGATAGTGTTGAAAAACCACTTTTCGCGCTTGTGTTAGTGTTGAAAAACCACTTTTCGCACTTGTGTTGGTGCAGGAAACCACTTTTGCACTTGTATTAGTGTGGAAAAACCGCTTTTCGCACTTGTGTTAGTGTTGAAAAACCACTATTCGCACTTGTGTTAGTGTTGAAAAACCACTTTTCGCACTTGTGTTGGTGCAGGAAACCACTTTTGCACTTGTATTAGTGTGGAAAAAACACTTTTTGCACTTGTGATAGTGTTGAAAAACCACTTTTCGCACTTGTGTTAGTGTTGAAAAACCACTTTTCGCACTTGTGTTGGTGCAGGAAACCACTTTTCCACTTGTATTAGTGTGGAAAAACCACTTTTGGCACTTGTGTTAGTGTTGAAAAAACACTTTTCGCACTTGTGTTAGTGTTGAAAAACCACTTTTCGCACTTGTGTTCGTGTTGAAAAACCACTTTTCGCACTTGTGTTGGTGCAGGAAACCACTTTTGCACTTGTATTAGTGTGGAAAAACCACTTTTCGCACTTGTGTTAGTGTTGAAAAACCACTTTTCGCACTTGTGTTAGTATTGAAAAACCACTTTTCGCACTTGTGTTGGTGCAGGAAACCACTTTTGCACTTGTATTATTGTGGAAAAAACACTTTTTGCACTTGTGATAGTGTTGAAAAACCACTTTTCGCACTTGTGTTAGTGTTGAAAAACCACTTTTCGCACTTGTGTTAGTGTTGAAAAACCACTTTTCGCACTTGTGTTAGTGTTGAAAAACCACTTTTCGCACTTGTGTTAGTGTTGAAAAAACACTTTTCGCACTTGTGTTGGTGCAGGAAACCACTTTTTCACTTGTATTAGTGTGGAAAAAACACTTTTCGCACTTGTGTTGGTGCAGGAAACCACTTTTGCACTTGTATTAGTGTGGAAAAACCCACTTTTCGCACTTGTGTTAGTGTTGTAAAACCACTTTTCGCGCTTGTGTTGGTGCAGGAAACCACTTTTGCACTTGTATTAGTGTGGAAAAAACACTTTTTGCACTTGTGATAGTGTTGAAAAACCACTTTTCTCACTTGTGTTAGTATTGAAAAACCACTTTTCGCACTTGTGTTGGTGCAGGAAACCACTTTTGCACTTGTATTAGTGTGGAAAAAACACTTTTTGCACTTGTGATAGTGTTGAAAAACCACTTTCGCACCTGTGTTAGTGTTGAACAACCACTTTTCGCACTTGTGTTAGTGTTGAACAACCACTTTTCGCACTTGTGTTAGTGTTGAAAAACCACTTTTCGCACTTGTGTTGGTGCAGGAAACCACTTTTGCACTTGTATTAGTGTGGAAAACCACTTTTCGCACTTGCGTTAGTGTTGAAAAACCACTTTTCGCACTTGTGTTAGTGTTGAAAAACCACTTTTCGCACTTGTGTTAGTGTTGAAAAACCACTTTTCACACTTGTGTTAGTGTTGAAAAACCACTTTTCGCACTTGTGTTGGTGCAGGAAACCACTTTTGCACTTGTATTAGTGTGGAAAAAACACTTTTCGCACTTGTGTTAGTGTTGAAAAACCACTTTTCGCACTTGTGTTAGTGTTGAAAAACCACTTTTCGCACTTGTGTTGGTGCAGGAAACCACTTTTGCACTTGTATTAGTGTGGAAAAAACACTTTTTGCACTTGTGATAGTGTTGAAAAACCACTTTTCGCACTTGTGTTAGTGTTGAAAAACCACTTTTCGCACTTGTGTTGGTGCAGGAAACCACTTTTGCACTTGTATTAGTGTGGAAAAACCACTTTTCGCACTTGTGTTAGTGTTGAAAAACCACTTTTTGCACTTGTGTTAGTGTTGAAAACCCACTTTTCGCTCTTGTGTTGGTGCAGGAAACCACTTTTGCACTTGTATTAGTGTGGAAAAACCACTTTTCGCACCTGTGTTAGTGTTGAAAAACCACTTTTCGCACTTGTGTCAGTGTTGAAAAACCACTTTTCTCACTTGTGTTAGTATTGAAAAACCACTTTTCGCACTTGTGTTGGTGCAGGAAACCACTTTTGCACTTGTATTAGTGTGGAAAAAACACTTTTTGCACTTGTGATAGTGTTGAAAAAACACTTTTCGCACTTGTGTTAGTGTTGAAAAACCATTTTTCACACTTGTGTTGGTGCAGGAAACCACTTTTGCGCTTGTATTAGTGTGGAAAAACCACTTTTCGCACTTGTGTTAGTGTTGAAAAACCACTTTTCGCACTTGTGTTAGTGTTGAAAAACCACTTTTCGCACTTGTGTTGGTGCAGGAAACCACTTTTGCACTTGTATTAGTGTGGAAAAACCACTTTTCGCACTTGTGTTGGTGCAGGAAACCACTTTTGCACTTGTATTAGTGTGGAAAAAACCACTTTTCGCACTTGTGTTAGTGTTGAAAAACCACTTTTCGCACTTGTGTTAGTGTTGAAAAACCACTTTTCGCACTTGTGTTGGTGCAGGAAACCACTTTTGCACTTGTATTAGTGTGGAAAAAACACTTTTTGCACTTGTGTCAGTGTTGAAAAACCACTTTTCGCACTTGTGTTAGTGTTGACAAACCACTTTTCGCTCTTGTGTTGGTGCAGGAAACCACTTTTGCACCTGTATTAGTGTGGAAAAAACACTTTTTGCACTTGTGATAGTGTTGAAAAACCACTTTTCGCGCTTGTGTTAGTGTTGAAAAACCACTTTTCGCACTTGTGTTGGTGCAGGAAACCACTTTTGCACTTGTATTAGTGTGGAAAAACCGCTTTTCGCACTTGTGTTAGTGTTGAAAAACCACTATTCGCACTTGTGTTAGTGTTGAAAAACCACTTTTCGCACTTGTGTTGGTGCAGGAAACCACTTTTGCACTTGTATTAGTGTGGAAAAAACACTTTTTGCACTTGTGATAGTGTTGAAAAACCACTTTTCGCACTTGTGTTAGTGTTGAAAAACCACTTTTCGCACTTGTGTTGGTGCAGGAAACCACTTTTCCACTTGTATTAGTGTGGAAAAACCACTTTTGGCACTTGTGTTAGTGTTGAAAAAACACTTTTCGCACTTGTGTTAGTGTTGAAAAACCACTTTTCGCACTTGTGTTCGTGTTGAAAAACCACTTTTCGCACTTGTGTTGGTGCAGGAAACCACTTTTGCACTTGTATTAGTGTGGAAAAACCACTTTTCGCACTTGTGTTAGTGTTGAAAAACCACTTTTCGCACTTGTGTTAGTATTGAAAAACCACTTTTCGCACTTGTGTTGGTGCAGGAAACCACTTTTGCACTTGTATTATTGTGGAAAAAACACTTTTTGCACTTGTGATAGTGTTGAAAAACCACTTTTCGCACTTGTGTTAGTGTTGAAAAACCACTTTTCGCACTTGTGTTAGTGTTGAAAAACCACTTTTCGCACTTGTGTTAGTGTTGAAAAAACACTTTTCGCACTTGTGTTGGTGCAGGAAACCACTTTTTCACTTGTATTAGTGTGGAAAAAACACTTTTCGCACTTGTGTTGGTGCAGGAAACCACTTTTGCACTTGTATTAGTGTGGAAAAACCCACTTTTCGCACTTGTGTTAGTGTTGTAAAACCACTTTTCGCGCTTGTGTTGGTGCAGGAAACCACTTTTGCACTTGTATTAGTGTGGAAAAAACACTTTTTGCACTTGTGATAGTGTTGAAAAACCACTTTTCTCACTTGTGTTAGTATTGAAAAACCACTTTTCGCACTTGTGTTGGTGCAGGAAACCACTTTTGCACTTGTATTAGTGTGGAAAAAACACTTTTTGCACTTGTGATAGTGTTGAAAAACCACTTTCGCACCTGTGTTAGTGTTGAACAACCACTTTTCGCACTTGTGTTAGTGTTGAACAACCACTTTTCGCACTTGTGTTAGTGTTGAAAAACCACTTTTCGCACTTGTGTTGGTGCAGGAAACCACTTTTGCACTTGTATTAGTGTGGAAAACCACTTTTCGCACTTGCGTTAGTGTTGAAAAACCACTTTTCGCACTTGTGTTAGTGTTGAAAAACCACTTTTCGCACTTGTGTTAGTGTTGAAAAACCACTTTTCACACTTGTGTTAGTGTTGAAAAACCACTTTTCGCACTTGTGTTGGTGCAGGAAACCACTTTTGCACTTGTATTAGTGTGGAAAAAACACTTTTCGCACTTGTGTTAGTGTTGAAAAACCACTTTTCGCACTTGTGTTAATGTTGAAAAACCACTTTTCGCACTTGTGTTGGTGCAGGAAACCACTTTTGCACTTGTATTAGTGTGGAAAAAACACTTTTTGCACTTGTGATAGTGTTGAAAAACCACTTTTCGCACTTGTGTTAGTGTTGAAAAACCACTTTTCGCACTTGTGTTGGTGCAGGAAACCACTTTTGCACTTGTATTAGTGTGGAAAAACCACTTTTCGCACTTGTGTTAGTGTTGAAAAACCACTTTTTGCACTTGTGTTAGTGTTGAAAACCCACTTTTCGCTCTTGTGTTGGTGCAGGAAACCACTTTTGCACTTGTATTAGTGTGGAAAAACCACTTTTCGCACCTGTGTTAGTGTTGAAAAACCACTTTTCGCACTTGTGTCAGTGTTGAAAAACCACTTTTCTCACTTGTGTTAGTATTGAAAAACCACTTTTCGCACTTGTGTTGGTGCAGGAAACCACTTTTGCACTTGTATTAGTGTGGAAAAAACACTTTTTGCACTTGTGATAGTGTTGAAAAAACACTTTTCGCACTTGTGTTAGTGTTGAAAAACCATTTTTCACACTTGTGTTGGTGGCAGGAAACCACTTTTGCGCTTGTATTAGTGTGGAAAAACCACTTTTCGCACTTGTGTTAGTGTTGAAAAACCACTTTTCGCACTTGTGTTAGTGTTGAAAAACCACTTTTCGCACTTGTGTTGGTGCAGGAAACCACTTTTGCACTTGTATTAGTGTGGAAAAAACACTTTTTGCACTTGTGATAGTGTTGAACAACCACTTTTCGCACTTGTGTTAGTGTTGAAAAACCACTTTTCGCACATGTGTTGGTGCAGGAAACCACTTTTGCACTTGTATTAGTGTGGAAAACCACTTTTTGCACTTGCGTTAGTGTTGAAAAACCACTTTTCGCACTTGTGTTAGTGTTGAAAAACCACTTTTCACACTTGTGTTAGTGTTGAAAAACCACTTTTCGCACTTGTCTTGGTACAGGAAACCACTTTTGCACTTGTATTAGTGTGGAAAAAACACTTTTTGCACTTGTGATAGTGTTGAACAACCACTTTTCGCACTTGTGTTAGTGTTGAAAAACCACTTTTCGCACATGTGTTGGTGCAGGAAACCACTTTTGAACTTGTATTAGTGTGGAAAACCACTTTTCGCACTTGCGTTAGTGTTGAAAAACCACTTTTCGCACTTGTGTTAGTGTTGAAAAAACACTTTTCGCACTTGTGTTAGTGTTGAAAAACCACCTTTCGCACTTGTGTTAGTGTTGAAAAACCACTTTTCGCACTTGTGTTGGTGCAGGAAACCACTTTTGCACTTGTATTAGTGTGGAAAAAACGCTTTTTGCACTTGTGATAGTGTTGAAAAACCACTTTTCGCACTTGTGTTAGTGTTGAAAAACCACTTTTCGCACTTGTGTTGGTGCAGTAAACCACTTTTGCACTTGTATTAGTGTGGAAAAACCACTTTTCGCACTTGTGTTAGTGTTGAAAACCACTTTTCGCACTTGTGTTAGTGTTGAAAACCCACTTTTCGCACTTGTGTTGGTGCAGGAAACCACTTTTGCACTTGTATTAGTGTGGAAAAACCACTTTTCACACCTGTGTTAGTGTTGAAAAACCACTTTTCGCACTTGTGTTAGTGTTGAAAAACCACTTTTCGCACTTGTGTTAGTGTAGAAAAACCACTTTTCGCACTTGTGTTGCTGCAGGAAACCACTTTTGCACTTGTATTAGTGTGGAAAAAACACTTTTTGCACTTGTGATAGTGTTGAAAAACCACATTTTACACTTGTGTTAGTGTTGAAAAACCATTTTTCGCACTTGTGTTGGTGCAGGAAACTACTTTTGCACTTGTATTAGTGTGGAAAAACCACTTTTCGCACTTGTGTTAGTGTTGAAAAACCACTTTTCGCACTTGTGTTAGTGTTGAAAAACCACTTTTCGCACTTGTGTTGGTGCAGGAAACCACTTTTGCACTTGTATTAGTGTGGAAAAAACACTTTTTGCACTTGTGATAGTGTTGAAAAACCACTTTTCGCACTTGTGTTAGTGTTGAAAAACCACTTTTCGCACTTGTGTTGGTGCAGGAAACCACTTTTGCATTTGTATTAGTGTGGAAAAACCACTTTTCGCACTTGTGTTAGTGTTGAAAAACCACTTTTCGCACTTGTGTTAGTGTTGAAAAACCACTTTTCGCACTTGTGTTAGTGTTGAAAAACCACTTTTTGCACTTGTGTTAGTGTTGAAAAACCACTTTTAGCACTTGTGTTGGTGCAGGAAACCACTTTTGAACTTGTATTAGTGTGGAAAAAACACTTTTTGCACTTGTGATAGTGTTGAAAAACCACTTTTCGCACTTGTGTTAGTGTTGAAAAACCACTTTTCGCACTTGTGTTGGTGCAGGAAACCACTTTTGCACTTGTATTAGTGTGGAAAAACCACTTTCCGCACTTGTGTTATTGTTGAAAAACCACTTTTCGCACTTGTGTTGGTGCAGGAAACCACTTTTGCACTTGTATTAGTGTGGAAAAACCACTTTTCGCACTTGTGTTAGTGTTGAAAAATCACTTTTCGCACGTGTGTTAGTGTTGAAAAACCACTTTTCGCACTTGTTTTAGTGTTGAAAAACCACTTTTTGCACTTGTGTTAGAGTTGAAAAACCACTTTTCGCACTTGTGTTGGTGCAGGAAACCACTTTTGCACTTGCATTAGTGTGGAAAAACCACTTTCGCACTTGTGTTAGTGTTGAAAAACCACTTTTCGCACTTGTGTTAGTGTTGAAAAACCACTTTTCGCACTTGTGTTAGTGTGGAAAAACCACTTTTCGCACTTGTGTTGGTGTTGAAAAACCACTTTTCGCACTTGTGTTGTTGCAGGAAACCACTTTTGCACTTGTATTAGTGTGGAAAAAACACTTTTCGCACTTGTGTTAGTGTTGAAAAACCACCTTTCGCACTTGTGTTGGTGCAGGAAACCACTTTTGCACTTGTATTAGTGTGGAAAAACCACTTTTCGCACTTGTGTTAGTGTTGAAAAACCACTTGTCGCACGTGTGTTAGTGTTGAAAAACCACTTTTCGCACTTGTTTTAGTGTTGAAAAACCACTTTTTGCACTTGTGTTAGTGTTGAAAAACCACTTTTCGCACTTGTGTTGGTGCAGGAAACCACTTTTGCACTTGTATTAGTGTGGAAAAAACACTTTTCGCACTTGTGTTAGTGTTGAAAAACCACTTTTCGCACTTGTGTTGGTGCAGGAAACCACTTTTGCACTTGTATTAGTGTGGAAAAAACACTTTTCGCACTTGTGTTAGTGTTGAAAAACCACTTTTCGCACGTGTGTTAGTGTTGAAAAACCACTTTTCGCACTTGTTTTAGTGTGGAAAAACCACATTTCGCACTCGTGTCAGTGTTGAAAAACCACTTTTCGCACTTGTGTTGGTGCAGGAAACCACTTTTGCACTTGTATTAGTGTGGAAAAACCACTTTTCGCACTTGTGTTAGTGTTGAAAAACCACTTTTCGCACTTGGGTTAGTGGTGAAAAACCACTTTTTGCACTTGTGTTGGTGCAGGAAACCACTTTTGCACTTGTATTAGTGTGGAAAAAACACTTTTTGCACTTGTGATAGTGTTGAAAAACCACTTTTCGCACTTGTGTTGGTGTTGAAAAACCACTTTTCGCACTTGTGTTGGTGCAGGAAACCACTTTTGCACTTGTATTAGTGTGGAAAAACCACTTTTCGCACTTGTGTTAGTGTTGAAAAAACACTTTTCGCACTTGTGTTAGTGTTGAAAAACCACTTTTCACACTTGTGTTGGTGCAGGAAACCACTTTTGCACTTGTATTAGTGTGGAAAAAACACTTTTCGCACTTGTGTCAGTTTTGAAAAACCACTTTTCGCACTTGTGTTAGTGTTGAAAAACCACTTTTCGCACTTGTGTTGGTGCAGGAAACCACTTTTGCACTTGTATTAGTGTGGAAAACCACTTTTCGCACTTGCGTTAGTGTTGAAAAACCACTTTTCGCACTTGTGTTAGTGTTGAAAAACCACTTTTCGCACTTGTGTTAGTGTTGAAAAACCACTTTTCACACTTGTGTTAGTGTTGAAAAACCACTTTTCGCACTTGTGTTGGTGCAGGAAACCACTTTTGCACTTGTATTAGTGTGGAAAAAACACTTTTCGCACTTGTGTTAGTGTTGAAAAACCACTTTTCGCACTTGTGTTAGTGTTGAAAAACCACTTTTCGCACTTGTGTTGGTGCAGGAAACCACTTTTGCACTTGTATTAGTGTGGAAAAAACACTTTTTGCACTTGTGATAGTGTTGAAAAACCACTTTTCGCACTTGTGTTAGTGTTGAAAAACCACTTTTCGCACTTGTGTTAGTGTTGAAAAACCACTTTTCGCACTTGTGTTGGTGCAGGAAACCACTTTTGCACTTGTATTAGTGTGGAAAAACCACTTTTCGCACTTGCGTTAGTGTTGAAAAACCACTTTTCGCACTTGTGTTAGTGTTGAAAACCCACTTTTGCACTTGTATTAGTGTGGAAAAACCACTTTTCGCACCTGTGTTAGTGTTGAAAAACCACTTTTCGCACTTGTGTCAGTGTTGAAAAACCACTTTTCTCACTTGTGTTAGTATTGAAAAACCACTTTTCGCACTTGTGTTGGTGCAGGAAACCACTTTTGCACTTGTATTAGTGTGGAAAAAAACACTTTTTGCACTTGTGATAGTGTTGAAAAACCACTTTTCGCACTTGTGTTAGTGTTGAAAAACCATTTTTCGCGCTTGTGTTGGTGCAGGAAACCACTTTTGCGCTTGTATTAATGTGGAAAAACCACTTTTCGCACTTGTGTTAGTGTTGAAAAACCACTTTTCGCACTTGTGTTAGTGTTGAAAAACCACTTTTCGCACTTGTGTTGGTGCAGGAAACCACTTTTGCACTTGTATTAGTGTGGAAAAAACACTTTTTGCACTTGTGATAGTGTTGAACAACCACTTTTCGCACTTGTGTTAGTGTTGAAAAACCACTTTTCGCACATGTGTTGGTGCAGGAAACCACTTTTGCACTTGTATTAGTGTGGAAAACCACTTTTCGCACTTGCGTTAGTGTTGAAAAACCACTTTTCGCACTTGTGTTAGTGTTGAAAAACCACTTTTCACACTTGTGTTAGTGTTGAAAAACCACTTTTCGCACTTGTGTTGGTACAGAAAACCACTTTTGCACTTGTATTAGTGTGGAAAAAACACTTTTTGCACTTGTGATAGTGTTGAACAACCACTTTTCGCACTTGTGTTAGTGTTGAAAAACCACTTTTCGCACATGTGTTGGTGCAGGAAACCACTTTTGCACTTGTATTAGTGTGGAAAACCACTTTTCGCACTTGCGTTAGTGTTGAAAAACCACTTTTCGCACTTGTGTTAGTGTTGAAAAAACACTTTTCGCACTTGTGTTAGTGTTGAAAAACCACCTTTCGCACTTGTGTTAGTGTTGAAAAACCACTTTTCACACTTGTGTTGGTGCAGGAAACCACTTTTGCACTTGTATTAGTGTGGAAAAAACACTTTTTGCACTTGTAATAGTGTTGAAAAACCACTTTTCGCACTTGTGTTAGTGTTGAAAAACCACTTTTCGCACTTGTGTTGGTGCAGGAAACCACTTTTGCACTTGTATTAGTGTGGAAAAACCACTTTTCGCACTTGTGTTAGTGTTGAAAAACCACTTTTCACACTTGTGTTAGTGGTGAAAAACCACTTTTTGCACTTGTGTTGGTGCAGGAAACCACTTTTGCACTTGTATTAGTGTGGAAAAAACACTTTTTGCACTTGTGATAGTGTTGAAAAACCACTTTTCGCACTTGTGTTGGTGTTGAAAAACCACTTTTCGCACTTGTGTTGGTGCAGGAAACCACTTTTGCACTTGTATTAGTGTGGAAAAACCACTTTTCGCACTTGTGTTAGTGTTGAAAAACCACTTTTTGCACTTGAGTTAGTGTTGAAAAACCACTTTTCACACTTGTGTTGGTGCAGGAAACCACTTTTGCACTTGTATTAGTGTGGAAAAAACACTTTTCGCACTTGTGTCAGTTTTGAAAAACCACTTTTCGCACTTGTGTTAGTGTTGAAAAACCACTTTTCGCACTTGTGTTGGTGCAGGAAACCACTTTTGCACTTGTATTAGTGTGGAAAACCACTTTTCGCACTTGCGTTAGTGTTGAAAAACCACTTTTCGCACTTGTGTTAGTGTTGAAAAACCACTTTTCGCACTTGTGTTAGTGTTGAAAAACCACTTTTCACACTTGTGTTAGTGTTGAAAAACCACTTTTCGCACTTGTGTTGGTGCAGGAAACCACTTTTGCACTTGTATTAGTGTGGAAAAAACACTTTTCGCACTTGTGTTAGTGTTGAAAAACCACTTTTCGCACTTGTGTTAGTGTTGAAAAACCACTTTTCGCACTTGTGTTGGTGCAGGAAACCACTTTTGCACTTGTATTAGTGTGGAAAAAACACTTTTTGCACTTGTGATAGTGTTGAAAAACCACTTTTCGCACTTGTGTTAGTGTTGAAAAACCACTTTTCGCACTTGTGTTGGTGCAGAAAACCACTTTTGCACTTGTATTAGTGTGGAAAAACCACTTTTCGCACTTGCGTTAGTGTTGAAAAACCACTTTTCGCACTTGTGTTAGTGTTGAAAACCCACTTTTGCACTTGTATTAGTGTGGAAAAACCACTTTTCGCACCTGTGTTAGTGTTGAAAAACCACTTTTCGCACTTGTGTCAGTGTTGAAAAACCACTTTTCTCACTTGTGTTAGTATTGAAAAACCACTTTTCGCACTTGTGTTGGTGCAGGAAACCACTTTTGCACTTGTATTAGTGTGGAAAAAACACTTTTTGCACTTGTGATAGTGTTGAAAAACCACTTTTCGCACTTGTGTTAGTGTTGAAAAACCATTTTTCGCGCTTGTGTTGGTGCAGGAAACCACTTTTGCGCTTGTATTAGTGTGGAAAAACCACTTTTCGCACTTGTGTTAGTGTTGAAAAACCACTTTTCGCACTTGTGTTAGTGTTGAAAAACCACTTTTCGCACTTGTGTTGGTGCAGGAAACCACTTTTGCACTTGTATTAGTGTGGAAAAAACACTTTTTGCACTTGTGATAGTGTTGAACAACCACTTTTCGCACTTGTGTTAGTGTTGAAAAACCACTTTTCGCACATGTGTTGGTGCAGGAAACCACTTTTGCACTTGTATTAGTGTGGAAAACCACTTTTCGCACTTGCGTTAGTGTTGAAAAACCACTTTTCGCACTTGTGTTAGTGTTGAAAAACCACTTTTCACACTTGTGTTAGTGTTGAAAAACCACTTTTCGCACTTGTGTTGGTACAGGAAACCACTTTTGCACTTGTATTAGTGTGGAAAAAACACTTTTTGCACTTGTGATAGTGTTGAACAACCACTTTTCGCACTTGTGTTAGTGTTGAAAAACCACTTTTCGCACATGTGTTGGTGCAGGAAACCACTTTTGCACTTGTATTAGTGTGGAAAACCACTTTTCGCACTTGCGTTAGTGTTGAAAAACCACTTTTCGCACTTGTGTTAGTGTTGAAAAAACACTTTTCGCACTTGTGTTAGTGTTGAAAAACCACCTTTCGCACTTGTGTTAGTGTTGAAAAACCACTTTTCACACTTGTGTTGGTGCAGGAAACCACTTTTGCACTTGTATTAGTGTGGAAAAAACACTTTTTGCACTTGTAATAGTGTTGAAAAACCACTTTTCGCACTTGTGTTAGTGTTGAAAAACCACTTTTCGCACTTGTGTTGGTGCAGGAAACCACTTTTGCACTTGTATTAGTGTGGAAAAACCACTTTTCGCACTTGTGTTAGTGTTGAAAACCACTTTTCGCACTTGTGTTAGTGTTGAAAACCCACTTTTCGCACTTGTGTTGGTGCAGGAAACCACTTTTGCACTTGTATTAGTGTGGAAAAACCACTTTTCACACCTGTGTTAGTGTTGAAAAACCACTTTTCGCACTTGTGTTAGTGTTGAAAAACCACTTTTCGCACTTGTGTTAGTGTAGAAAAACCACTTTTCGCACTTGTGTTGCTGCAGGAAACCACTTTTGCACTTGTATTAGTGTGGAAAAAACACTTTTTGCACTTGTGATAGTGTTGAAAAACCACATTTTACACTTGTGTTAGTGTTGAAAAACCATTTTTCGCACTTGTGTTGGTGCAGGAAACTACTTTTGCACTTGTATTAGTGTGGAAAAACCACTTTTCGCACTTGTGTTAGTGTTGAAAAACCACTTTTCGCACTTGTGTTAGTGTTGAAAAACCACTTTTCGCACTTGTGTTGGTGCAGCAAACCACTTTTGCACTTGTATTAGTGTGGAAAAAACACTTTTTGCACTTGTGATAGTGTTGAAAAACCACTTTTCGCACTTGTATTAGTGTGGAAAAACCACTTTTCGCACTTGTGTTAGTGTTGAAAAACCACTTTTCGCACTTGTGTTAGTGTTGAAAAACCACTTTTCGCACTTGTGTTAGTGTTGAAAAACCACTTTTTGCACTTGTGTTAGTGTTGAAAAACCACTTTTCGCACTTGTGTTGGTGCAGGAAACCACTTTTGAACTTGTATTAGTGTGGAAAAAACACTTTTTGCACTTGTGATAGTGTTGAAAAACCACTTTTCGCACTTGTGTTAGTGTTGAAAAACCACTTTTCGCACTTGTGTTGGTGCAGGAAACCACTTTTGCACTTGTATTAGTGTGGAAAAACCACTTTTCGCACTTGTGTTATTGTTGAAAAACCACTTTTCGCACTTGTGTTGGTGCAGGAAGCCACTTTTGCACTTGTATTAGTGTGGAAAAACCACTTTTCGCACTTGTGTTAGTGTTGAAAAATGACTTTTCGCACGTGTGTTAGTGTTGAAAAACCACTTTTCGCACTTGTTTTAGTGTTGAAAAAACACTTTTTGCACTTGTGTTAGAGTTGAAAAACCACTTTTCGCACTTGTGTTGGTGCAGGAAACCACATTTGCACTTGCATTAGTGTGGAAAAACCACTTTCGCACTTGTGTTAGTGTTGAAAAACCACTTTTCGCACTTGTGTTAGTGTTGAAAAACCACTTTTCGCACTTGTGTTAGTGTGGAAAAACCACTTTTCGCACTTGTGTTGGTGTTGAAAAACCACTTTTCGCACTTGTGTTGGTGTTGAAAAACCACTTTTCGCACGTGTGTTAGTGTTGAAAAACCACTTTTCGCATGTGTGTTAGTGTTGAAAAAGCACTTTTCGCACTTGTTTTAGTGTTGAAAAACCACTTTTTGCACTTGTGTTAGTGTTGAAAAACCACTTTTCGCACTTGTGTTGGTGCAGGAAACCACTTTTGCACTTGTATTAGTGTGGAAAAAACACTTTTCGCACTTGTGTTAGTGTTGAAAAACCACTTTTTGCACTTGTGTTAGTGTTGAAAAACCACTTTTCGCACTTGTGTTAGTGTTGAAAAACCACTTCTCGCACTTGTGTTGGTGCAGGAAACCACGTTTGCACTTGTATTAGTGTGGAAAAAACACTTTTTGCACTTGTGATAGTGTTGAAAAACCACTTTTCGCACTTGCGTTAGTGTTGAAAAACCACTTTTCTCACTTGTGTTGGTGCAGGAAACCACTTTTGCACTTGTATTAGTGTGGAAATACCACTTTTCGCACTTGTGTTAGTGTTGAAAAACCACTTTTCGCACGTGTGTTAGTGTTGAAAAACCACTTTTCGCACTTGTTTTAGTGTTGAAAAACCACTTTTTGCACTTGTGTTAGTGTTGAAAAACCACTTTTTGCACTTGTGTTGGTGCAGGAAACCACTTTTGCACTTGCATTAGTGTGGAAAAACCACTTTTCGCACTTGTGTTATTGTTGAAAAACCACTTTTCGCACTTGTGTTATTGTTGAAAAACCACTTTTCGCACTTGTGTTGGTGCAGGAAACCACTTTTGCACTTGTATTAGTGTGGAAAAACCAATTTTCGCACTTGTGTTAGTGTTGAAAAATCACTTTTCGCACGTGTGTTAGTGTTGAAAAACCACTTTTCGCACTTGTTTTAGTGTTGAAAAACCACTTTTTGCACTTGTGTTAGAGTTGAAAAACCACTTTTCGCACTTGTGTTGGTGCAGGAAACCACTTTTGCACTTGCATTAGTGTGGAAAAACCACTTTCGCACTTGTGTTAGTGTTGAAAAACCACTTTTCGCACTTGTGTTAGTGTTGAAAAACCACTTTTCGCACTTGTGTTAGTGTGGAAAAACCACTTTTCGCACTTGTGTTGGTGTTGAAAAACCACTTTTCGCACTTGTGTTGTTGCAGGAAACCACTTTTGCACCTGTATTAGTGTGGAAAAAACACTTTTCGCACTTGTGTTAGTGTTGAAAAACCACCTTTTGCACTTGTGTTGGTGCAGGAAACCACTTTTGCACTTGTATTAGTGTGGAAAAACCACTTTTCGCACTTGTGTTAGTGTTGAAAAACCACTTGTCGCACGTGTGTTAGTGTTGAAAAACCACTTTTCGCACTTGTTTTAGTGTTGAAAAACCACTTTTTGCACTTGTGTTAGTGTTGAAAAACCACTTTTCGCACTTGTGTTGGTGCAGGAAACCACTTTTGCACTTGTATTAGTGTGGAAAAAACACTTTTCGCACTTGTGTTAGTGTTGAAAAACCACTTTTCGCACTTGTGTTGGTGCAGGAAACCACTTTTGCACTTGTATTAGTGTGGAAAAAACACTTTTCGCACTTGTGTTAGTGTTGAAAAACCACTTTTCGCACGTGTGTTAGTGTTGAAAAACCACTTTTCGCACTTGTTTTAGTGTGGAAAAACCACATTTCGCACTCGTGTCAGTGTTGAAAAACCACTTTTCGCACTTGTGTTGGTGCAGGAAACCACTTTTGCACTTGTATTAGTGTGGAAAAACCACTTTTCGCACTTGTGTTAGTGTTGAAAAACCACTTTTCGCACTTGTGTTAGTGGTGAAAAACCACTTTTTGCACTTGTGTTGGTGCAGGAAACCACTTTTGCACTTGTATTAGTGTGGAAAAAACACTTTTTGCACTTGTGATAGTGTTGAAAAACCACTTTTCGCACTTGTGTTGGTGTTGAAAAACCACTTTTCGCACTTGTGTTGGTGCAGGAAACCACTTTTGCACTTGTATTAGTGTGGAAAAAACACTTTTCGCACTTGTGTCAGTTTTGAAAAACCACTTTTCGCACTTGTGTTAGTGTTGAAAAACCACTTTTCGCACTTGTGTTGGTGCAGGAAACCACTTTTGCACTTGTATTAGTGTGGAAAACCACTTTTCGCACTTGCGTTAGTGTTGAAAAACCACTTTTCGCACTTGTGTTAGTGTTGAAAAACCACTTTTCGCACTTGTGTTAGTGTTGAAAAACCACTTTTCACACTTGTGTTAGTGTTGAAAAACCACTTTTCGCACTTGTGTTGGTGCAGGAAACCACTTTTGCACTTGTATTAGTGTGGAAAAAACACTTTTCGCACTTGTGTTAGTGTTGAAAAACCACTTTTCGCACGTGTGTTAGTGTTGAAAAACCACTTTTCGCACTTGTTTTAGTGTGGAAAAACCACATTTCGCACTCGTGTCAGTGTTGAAAAACCACTTTTCGCACTTGTGTTGGTGCAGGAAACCACTTTTGCACTTGTATTAGTGTGGAAAAACCACTTTTCGCACTTGTGTTAGTGTTGAAAAACCACTTTTCGCACTTGTGTTAGTGGTGAAAAACCACTTTTTGCACTTGTGTTGGTGCAGGAAACCACTTTTGCACTTGCATTAGTGTGGAAAAAACACTTTTTGCACTTGTGATAGTGTTGAAAAACCACTTTTCGCACTTGTGTTGGTGTTGAAAAACCACTTTTCGCACTTGTGTTGGTGCAGGAAACCACTTTTGCACTTGTATTAGTGTGGAAAAACCACTTTTCGCACTTGTGTTAGTGTTGAAAAACCACTTTTCGCACTTGTGTTAGTGTTGAAAAACCACTTTTCACACTTGTGTTGGTGCAGGAAACCACTTTTGCACTTGTATTAGTGTGGAAAAAACACTTTTCGCACTTGTGTCAGTTTTGAAAAACCACTTTTCGCACTTGTGTTAGTGTTGAAAAACCACTTTTCGCACTTGTGTTGGTGCAGGAAACCACTTTTGCACTTGTATTAGTGTGGAAAACCACTTTTCGCACTTGCGTTAGTGTTGAAAAACCACTTTTCGCACTTGTGTTAGTGTTGAAAAACCACTTTTCGCACTTGTGTTAGTGTTGAAAAACCACTTTTCACACTTGTGTTAGTGTTGAAAAACCACTTTTCGCACTTGTGTTGGTGCAGGAAACCACTTTTGCACTTGTATTAGTGTGGAAAAAACACTTTTCGCACTTGTGTTAGTGTTGAAAAACCACTTTTCGCACTTGTGTTAGTGTTGAAAAACCACTTTTCGCACTTGTGTTGGTGCAGGAAACCACTTTTGCACTTGTATTAGTGTGGAAAAAACACTTTTTGCACTTGTGATAGTGTTGAAAAACCACTTTTCGCACTTGTGTTAGTGTTGAAAAACCACTTTTCGCACTTGTGTTAGTGTTGAAAAACCACTTTTCGCACTTGTGTTGGTGCAGGAAACCACTTTTGCACTTGTATTAGTGTGGAAAAACCACTTTTTGCACTTGCGTTAGTGTTGAAAAACCACTTTTCGCACTTGTGTTAGTGTTGAAAACCCACTTTTGCACTTGTATTAGTGTGGAAAAACCACTTTTCGCACCTGTGTTAGTGTTGAAAAACCACTTTTCGCACTTGTGTCAGTGTTGAAAAACCACTTTTCTCACTTGTGTTAGTATTGAAAAACCACTTTTCGCACTTGTGTTGGTGCAGGAAACCACTTTTGCACTTGTATTAGTGTGGAAAAAACACTTTTTGCACTTGTGATAGTGTTGAAAAACCACTTTTCGCACTTGTGTTAGTGTTGAAAAACCATTTTTCGCGCTTGTGTTGGTGCAGGAAACCACTTTTGCGCTTGTATTAGTGTGGAAAAACCACTTTTCGCACTTGTGTTAGTGTTGAAAAACCACTTTTCGCACTTGTGTTAGTGTTGAAAAACCACTTTTCGCACTTGTGTTGGTGCAGGAAACCACTTTTGCACTTGTATTAGTGTGTAAAAAACACTTTTTGCACTTGTGATAGTGTTGAAAAACCACTTTTCGCACTTGTGTTGGTGTTGAAAAACCACTTTTCGCACTTGTGTTGGTGCAGGAAACCACTTTTGCACTTGTATTAGTGTGGAAAAAACACTTTTCGCACTTGTGTCAGTTTTGAAAAACCACTTTTCGCACTTGTGTTAGTGTTGAAAAACCACTTTTCGCACTTGTGTTGGTGCAGGAAACCACTTTTGCACTTGTATTAGTGTGGAAAACCACTTTTCGCACTTGCGTTAGTGTTGAAAAACCACTTTTCGCACTTGTGTTAGTGTTGAAAAACCACTTTTCGCACTTGTGTTAGTGTTGAAAAACCACTTTTCACACTTGTGTTAGTGTTGAAAAACCACTTTTCGCACTTGTGTTGGTGCAGGAAACCACTTTTGCACTTGTATTAGTGTGGAAAAAACACTTTTCGCACTTGTGTTAGTGTTGAAAAACCACTTTTCGCACGTGTGTTAGTGTTGAAAAACCACTTTTCGCACTTGTTTTAGTGTGGAAAAACCACATTTCGCACTCGTGTCAGTGTTGAAAAACCACTTTTCGCACTTGTGTTGGTGCAGGAAACCACTTTTGCACTTGTATTAGTGTGGAAAAACCACTTTTCGCACTTGTGTTAGTGTTGAAAAACCACTTTTCGCACTTGTGTTAGTGGTGAAAAACCACTTTTTGCACTTGTGTTGGTGCAGGAAACCACTTTTGCACTTGCATTAGTGTGGAAAAAACACTTTTTGCACTTGTGATAGTGTTGAAAAACCACTTTTCGCACTTGTGTTGGTGTTGAAAAACCACTTTTCGCACTTGTGTTGGTGCAGGAAACCACTTTTGCACTTGTATTAGTGTGGAAAAACCACTTTTCGCACTTGTGTTAGTGTTGAAAAAACACTTTTCGCACTTGTGTTAGTGTTGAAAAACCACTTTTCACACTTGTGTTGGTGCAGGAAACCACTTTTGCACTTGTATTAGTGTGGAAAAAACACTTTTCGCACTTGTGTCAGTTTTGAAAAACCACTTTTCGCACTTGTGTTAGTGTTGAAAAACCACTTTTCGCACTTGTGTTGGTGCAGGAAACCACTTTTGCACTTGTATTAGTGTGGAAAACCACTTTTCGCACTTGCGTTAGTGTTGAAAAACCACTTTTCGCACTTGTGTTAGTGTTGAAAAACCACTTTTCGCACTTGTGTTAGTGTTGAAAAACCACTTTTCACACTTGTGTTAGTGTTGAAAAACCACTTTTCGCACTTGTGTTGGTGCAGGAAACCACTTTTGCACTTGTATTAGTGTGGAAAAAACACTTTTCGCACTTGTGTTAGTGTTGAAAAACCACTTTTCGCACTTGTGTTAGTGTTGAAAAACCACTTTTCGCACTTGTGTTGGTGCAGGAAACCACTTTTGCACTTGTATTAGTGTGGAAAAAACACTTTTTGCACTTGTGATAGTGTTGAAAAACCACTTTTCGCACTTGTGTTAGTGTTGAAAAACCACTTTTCGCACTTGTGTTAGTGTTGAAAAACCACTTTTCGCACTTGTGTTGGTGCAGGAAACCACTTTTGCACTTGTATTAGTGTGGAAAAACCACTTTTTGCACTTGCGTTAGTGTTGAAAAACCACTTTTCGCACTTGTGTTAGTGTTGAAAACCCACTTTTGCACTTGTATTAGTGTGGAAAAACCACTTTTCGCACCTGTGTTAGTGTTGAAAAACCACTTTTCGCACTTGTGTCAGTGTTGAAAAACCACTTTTCTCACTTGTGTTAGTATTGAAAAACCACTTTTCGCACTTGTGTTGGTGCAGGAAACCACTTTTGCACTTGTATTAGTGTGGAAAAAACACTTTTTGCACTTGTGATAGTGTTGAAAAACCACTTTTCGCACTTGTGTTAGTGTTGAAAAACCATTTTTCGCGCTTGTGTTGGTGCAGGAAACCACTTTTGCGCTTGTATTAGTGTGGAAAAACCACTTTTCGCACTTGTGTTAGTGTTGAAAAACCACTTTTCGCACTTGTGTTAGTGTTGAAAAACCACTTTTCGCACTTGTGTTGGTGCAGGAAACCACTTTTGCACTTGTATTAGTGTGGAAAAAACACTTTTTGCACTTGTGATAGTGTTGAAAAACCACTTTTCGCACTTGTGTTGGTGTTGAAAAACCACTTTTCGCACTTGTGTTGGTGCAGGAAACCACTTTTGCACTTGTATTAGTGTGGAAAAACCACTTTTCGCATTTGTGTTAGTGTTGAAAAACCACTTTTCGCACTTGTGTTAGTGTTGAAAAACCACTTTTCACACTTGTGTTGGTGCAGGAAACCACTTTTGCACTTGTATTAGTGTGGAAAAAACACTTTTCGCACTTGTGTCAGTTTTGAAAAACCACTTTTCGCACTTGTGTTAGTGTTGAAAAACCACTTTTCGCACTTGTGTTGGTGCAGGAAACCACTTTTGCACTTGTATTAGTGTGGAAAACCACTTTTCGCACTTGCGTTAGTGTTGAAAAACCACTTTTCGCACTTGTGTTAGTGTTGAAAAACCACTTTTCGCACTTGTGTTAGTGTTGAAAAACCACTTTTCACACTTGTGTTAGTGTTGAAAAACCACTTTTCGCACTTGTGTTGGTGCAGGAAACCACTTTTGCACTTGTATTAGTGTGGAAAAACCACTTTTCGCACTTGCGTTAGTGTTGAAAAACCACTTTTCGCACTTGTGTTAGTGTTGAAAAACCACTTTTCGCACTTGTGTTAGTGTTGAAAAACCACTTTTCACACTTGTGTTAGTGTTGAAAAACCACTTTTCGCACTTGTGTTGGTGCAGGAAACCACTTTTGCACTTGTATTAGTGTGGAAAAAACACTTTTCGCACTTGTGTTAGTGTTGAAAAACCACTTTTCGCACTTGTGTTAGTGTTGAAAAACCACTTTTCGCACTTGTGTTGGTGCAGGAAACCACTTTTGCACTTGTATTAGTGTGGAAAAAACACTTTTTGCACTTGTGATAGTGTTGAAAAACCACTTTTCGCACTTGTGTTAGTGTTGAAAAACCACTTTTCGCACTTGTGTTAGTGTTGAAAAACCACTTTTCGCACTTGTGTTGGTGCAGGAAACCACTTTTGCACTTGTATTAGTGTGGAAAAACCACTTTTGCACTTGCGTTAGTGTTGAAAAAACCACTTTTCGCACTTGTGTTAGTGTTGAAAACCCACTTTTGCACTTGTATTAGTGTGGAAAAAACCACTTTTCGCACCTGTGTTAGTGTTGAAAAAACCACTTTTCGCACTTGTGTCAGTGTTGAAAACCACTTTTCTCACTTGTGTTAGTATTGAAAAACCACTTTTCGCACTTGTGTTGGTGCAGGAAACCACTTTTGCACTTGTATTAGTGTGGAAAAAACACTTTTTGCACTTGTGATAGTGTTGAAAAACCACTTTTCGCACTTGTGTTAGTGTTGAAAAACCATTTTTCGCGCTTGTGTTGGTGCAGGAAACCACTTTTGCGCTTGTATTAGTGTGGAAAAACCACTTTTCGCACTTGTGTTAGTGTTGAAAAACCACTTTTCGCACTTGTGTTAGTGTTGAAAAACCACTTTTCGCACTTGTGTTGGTGCAGGAAACCACTTTTGCACTTGTATTAGTGTGGAAAAAACACTTTTTGCACTTGTGATAGTGTTGAAAAACCACTTTTTGCACTTGTGTTGGTGTTGAAAAACCACTTTTCGCACTTGTGTTGGTGCAGGAAACCACTTTTGCACTTGTATTAGTGTGGAAAAACCACTTTTCGCACTTGTGTTAGTGTTGAAAAACCACTTTTCGCACTTGTGTTAGTGTTGAAAAACCACTTTTCACACTTGTGTTGGTGCAGGAAACCACTTTTGCACTTGTATTAGTGTGGAAAAAAACACTTTTCGCACTTTTGTCAGTTTTGAAAAACCACTTTTCGCACTTGTGTTAGTGTTGAAAAACCACTTTTCGCACTTGTGTTGGTGCAGGAAACCACTTTTGCACTTGTATTAGTGTGGAAAACCACTTTTCGCACTTGCGTTAGTGTTGAAAAACCACTTTTCGCACTTGTGTTAGTGTTGAAAAACCACTTTTCGCACTTGTGTTAGTGTTGAAAAACCACTTTTCACACTTGTGTTAGTGTTGAAAAACCACTTTTCGCACTTGTGTTGGTGCAGGAAACCACTTTTGCACTTGTATTAGTGTGGAAAAAACACTTTTCGCACTTGTGTTAGTGTTGAAAAACCACTTTTCGCACTTGTGTTAGTGTTGAAAAACCACTTTTCGCACTTGTGTTGGTGCAGGAAACCACTTTTGCACTTGTATTAGTGTGGAAAAAACACTTTTTGCACTTGTGATAGTGTTGAAAAACCACTTTTCGCACTTGTGTTAGTGTTGAAAAACCACTTTTCGCACTTGTGTTAGTGTTGAAAAACCACATTTCGCACTTGTGTTGGTGCAGGAAACCACTTTTGCACTTGTATTAGTGTGGAAAAACCACTTTTCGCACTTGCGTTAGTGTTGAAAAACCACTTTTCGCACTTGTGTTAGTGTTGAAAACCCACTTTTGCACTTGTATTAGTGTGGAAAAACCACTTTTCGCACCTGTGTTAGTGTTGAAAAACCACTTTTCGCACTTGTGTCAGTGTTGAAAACCACTTTTCTCACTTGTGTTAGTATTGAAAAACCACTTTTCGCACTTGTGTTGTTGCAGGAAACCACTTTTGCACTTGTATTAGTGTGGAAAAAAACACTTTTTGCACTTGTGATAGTGTTGAAAAACCACTTTTCGCACTTGTGTTAGTGTTGAAAAACCATTTTTCGCGCTTGGGTTGGTGCAGGAAACCACTTTTGCGCTTGTATTAGTGTGGAAAAACCACTTTTCGCACTTGTGTTAGTGTGAAAAACCAATTTTCGCACTTGTGTTAGTGTTGAAAAACCACTTTTCGCACTTGTGTTGGTGCAGGAAACCACTTTTGCACTTGTATTAGTGTGGAAAAAACACTTTTTGCACTTGTGATAGTGTTGAACAACCACTTTTCGCACTTGTGTTAGTGTTGAAAAACCACTTTTCGCACATGTGTTGGTGCAGGAAACCACTTTTGCACTTGTATTAGTGTGGAAAAACCACTTTTCGCACTTGTGTTAGTGTTGAAAAACCACTTTTCGCACTTGTGTTAGTGTTGAAAAACCACTTTTCACACTTGTGTTGGTGCAGGAAACCACTTTTGCACTTGTATTAGTGTGGAAAAAAACACTTTTCGCACTTTTGTCAGTTTTGAAAAACCACTTTTCGCACTTGTGTTAGTGTTGAAAAACCACTTTTCGCACTTGTGTTGGTGCAGGAAACCACTTTTGCACTTGTATTAGTGTGGAAAACCACTTTTCGCACTTGCGTTAGTGTTGAAAAACCACTTTTCGCACTTGTGTTAGTGTTGAAAAACCACTTTTCGCACTTGTGTTAGTGTTGAAAAACCACTTTTCACACTTGTGTTAGTGTTGAAAAACCACTTTTCGCACTTGTGTTGGTGCAGGAAACCACTTTTGCACTTGTATTAGTGTGGAAAAAAACACTTTTCGCACTTGTGTTAGTGTTGAAAAACCACTTTTCGCACTTGTGTTAGTGTTGAAAAACCACTTTTCGCACTTGTGTTGGTGCAGGAAACCACTTTTGCACTTGTATTAGTGTGGAAAAAACACTTTTTGCACTTGTGATAGTGTTGAAAAACCACTTTTCGCACTTGTGTTAGTGTTGAAAAACCACTTTTCGCACTTGTGTTAGTGTTGAAAAAACCACATTTCGCACTTGTGTTGGTGCAGGAAACCACTTTTGCACTTGTATTAGTGTGGAAAAACCACTTTTCGCACTTGCGTTAGTGTTGAAAAACCACTTTTCGCACGTTGTGTTAGTGTTGAAAACCCACTTTTGCACTTGTATTAGTGTGGAAAAAACCACTTTTCGCACCTGTGTTAGTGTTGAAAAACCACTTTTCGCACTTGTGTCAGTGTTGAAAAACCACTTTTCTCACTTGTGTTAGTATTGAAAAACCACTTTTCGCACTTGTGTTGTTGCAAGGAAACCACTTTTGCACTTGTATTAGTGTGGAAAAAACACTTTTTGCACTTGTGATAGTGTTGAAAAACCACTTTTCGCACTTGTGTTAGTGTTGAAAAACCATTTTTCGCGCTTGGGTTGGTGCAGGAAACCACTTTTGCGCTTGTATTAGTGTGGAAAAACCACTTTTCGCACTTGTGTTAGTGTTGAAAAACCAATTTTCGCACTTGTGTTAGTGTTGAAAAACCACTTTTCGCACTTGTGTTGGTGCAGGAAACCACTTTTGCACTTGTATTAGTGTGGAAAAAACACTTTTTGCACTTGTGATAGTGTTGAACAACCACTTTTCGCACTTGTGTTAGTGTTGAAAAACCACTTTTCGCACATGTGTTGGTGCAGGAAACCACTTTTGCACTTGTATTAGTGTGGAAAACCACTTTTCGCACTTGCGTTAGTGTTGAAAAACCACTTTTCGCACTTGTGTTAGTGTTGAAAAACCACTTTTCACACTTGTGTTAGTGTTGAAAAACCACTTTTCGCACTTGTGTTGGTACAGGAAACCACTTTTGCACTTGTATTAGTGTGGAAAAAACACTTTTTGCACTTGTGATAGTGTTGAACAACCACTTTTCGCACTTGTGTTAGTGTTGAAAAACCACTTTTCGCACATGTGTTGGTGCAGGAAACCACTTTTGCACTTGTATTAGTGTGGAAAACCACTTTTCGCACTTGCGTTAGTGTTGAAAAACCACTTTTCGCACTTGTGTTAGTGTTGAAAAAACACTTTTCGCACTTGTGTTAGTGTTGAAAAACCACCTTTCGCACTTGTGTTAGTGTTGAAAAACCACTTTTCACACTTGTGTTGGTGCAGGAAACCACTTTTGCACTTGTATTAGTGTGGAAAAAACACTTTTTGCACTTGTAATAGTGTTGAAAAACCACTTTTCGCACTTGTGTTAGTGTTGAAAAACCACTTTTCGCACTTGTGTTGGTGCAGGAAACCACTTTTGCACTTGTATTAGTGTGGAAAAACCACTTTTCGCACTTGTGTTAGTGTTGAAAAACCACTTTTCGCACTTGTGTTAGTGGTGAAAAACCACTTTTTGCACTTGTGTTGGTGCAGGAAACCACTTTTGCACTTGTATTAGTGTGGAAAAAACACTTTTTGCACTTGTGATAGTGTTGAAAAACCACTTTTCGCACTTGTGTTGGTGTTGAAAAACCACTTTTCGCACTTGTGTTGGTGCAGGAAACCACTTTTGCACTTGTATTAGTGTGGAAAAACCACTTTTCGCACTTGTGTTAGTGTTGAAAAACCACTTTTCGCACTTGTGTTAGTGTTGAAAAACCACTTTTCACACTTGTGTTGGTGCAGGAAACCACTTTTGCACTTGTATTAGTGTGGAAAAAACACTTTTCGCACTTGTGTCAGTTTTGAAAAACCACTTTTCGCACTTGTGTTAGTGTTGAAAAACCACTTTTCGCACTTGTGTTGGTGCAGGAAACCACTTTTGCACTTGTATTAGTGTGGAAAACCACTTTTCGCACTTGCGTTAGTGTTGAAAAACCACTTTTCGCACTTGTGTTAGTGTTGAAAAACCACTTTTCGCACTTGTGTTAGTGTTGAAAAACCACTTTTCACACTTGTGTTAGTGTTGAAAAACCACTTTTCGCACTTGTGTTGGTGCAGGAAACCACTTTTGCACTTGTATTAGTGTGGAAAAAACACTTTTCGCACTTGTGTTAGTGTTGAAAAACCACTTTTCGCACTTGTGTTAGTGTTGAAAAACCACTTTTCGCACTTGTGTTGGTGCAGGAAACCACTTTTGCACTTGTATTAGTGTGGAAAAAACACTTTTTGCACTTGTGATAGTGTTGAAAAACCACTTTTCGCACTTGTGTTAGTGTTGAAAAACCACTTTTCGCACTTGTGTTAGTGTTGAAAAACCACTTTTCGCACTTGTGTTGGTGCAGGAAACCACTTTTGCACTTGTATTAGTGTGGAAAAACCACTTTTCGCACTTGCGTTAGTGTTGAAAAACCACTTTTCGCACTTGTGTTAGTGTTGAAAACCCACTTTTGCACTTGTATTAGTGTGGAAAAACCACTTTTCGCACCTGTGTTAGTGTTGAAAAACCACTTTTCGCACTTGTGTCAGTGTTGAAAAACCACTTTTCTCACTTGTGTTGGTGCAGGAAACCACTTTTGCACTTGTATTAGTGTGGAAAAAACACTTTTTGCACTTGTGATAGTGTTGAAAAACCACTTATCGCACTTGTGTTAGTGTTGAAAAACCATTTTTCGCGCTTGTGTTGGTGCAGGAAACCACTTTTGCGCTTGTATTAGTGTGGAAAAACCACTTTTCGCACTTGTGTTAGTGTTGAAAAACCACTTTTCGCACTTGTGTTAGTGTTGAAAAACCACTTTTCGCACTTGTGTTGGTGCAGGAAACCACTTTTGCACTTGTATTAGTGTGGAAAAAACACTTTTTGCACTTGTGATAGTGTTGAACAACCACTTTTCGCACTTGTGTTAGTGTTGAAAAACCACTTTTCGCACATGTGTTGGTGCAGGAAACCACTTTTGCACTTGTATTAGTGTGGAAAACCACTTTTCGCACTTGCGTTAGTGTTGAAAAACCACTTTTCGCACTTGTGTTAGTGTTGAAAAACCACTTTTCGCACTTGTGTTAGTGTTGAAAAACCACTTTTCACACTTGTGTTAGTGTTGAAAAACCACTTTTCGCACTTGTGTTGGTGCAGGAAACCACTTTTGCACTTGTATTAGTGTGGAAAAAACACTTTTCGCACTTGTGTTAGTGTTGAAAAACCACTTTTCGCACTTGTGTTGGTGCAGGAAACCACTTTTGCACTTGTATTAGTGTGGAAAAACCACTTTTCGCACTTGTGTTAGTGTTGAAAAACCACTTTTCGCACTTGTGTTGGTGCAGGAAACCACTTTTGCACTTGTATTAGTGTGGAAAAAACACTTTTCGCACTTGTGTTAGTGTTGAAAAACCACTTTTCTCACTTGTGTTGGTGCAGGAAACCACTTTTGCACTTGTATTAGTGTGGAAAAAACACTTTTTGCACTTGTGATAGTGTTGAAAAACCACTTATCGCACTTGTGTTAGTGTTGAAAAACCATTTTTCGCGCTTGTGTTGGTGCAGGAAACCACTTTTGCGCTTGTATTAGTGTGGAAAAACCACTTTTCGCACTTGTGTTAGTGTTGAAAAACCACTTTTCGCACTTGTGTTAGTGTTGAAAAACCACTTTTCGCACTTGTGTTGGTGCAGGAAACCACTTTTGCACTTGTATTAGTGTGGAAAAAACACTTTTTGCACTTGTGATAGTGTTGAACAACCACTTTTCGCACTTGTGTTAGTGTTGAAAAACCACTTTTCGCACATGTGTTGGTGCAGGAAACCACTTTTGCACTTGTATTAGTGTGGAAAACCACTTTTCGCACTTGCGTTAGTGTTGAAAAACCACTTTTCGCACTTGTGTTAGTGTTGAAAAACCACTTTTCGCACTTGTGTTAGTGTTGAAAAACCACTTTTCACACTTGTGTTAGTGTTGAAAAACCACTTTTCGCACTTGTGTTGGTGCAGGAAACCACTTTTGCACTTGTATTAGTGTGGAAAAAACACTTTTCGCACTTGTGTTAGTGTTGAAAAACCACTTTTCGCACATGTGTTGGTGCAGGAAACCACTTTTGCACTTGTATTAGTGTGGAAAATCACTTTTCGCACTTGCGTTAGTGTTGAAAAACCACTTTTCGCACTTGTGTTAGTGTTGAAAAAACACTTTTCGCACTTGTGTTAGTGTTGAAAAACCACCTTTCGCACTTGTGTTAGTGTTGAAAAACCACTTTTCACACTTGTGTTGGTGCAGGAAACCACTTTTGCACTTGTATTAGTGTGGAAAAAACACTTTTTGCACTTGTAATAGTGTTGAAAAACCACTTTTCGCACTTGTGTTAGTGTTGAAAAACCACTTTTCGCACTTGTGTTGGTGCAGGAAACCACTTTTGCACTTGTATTAGTGTGGAAAAACCACTTTTCGCACTTGTGTTAGTGTTGAAAACCACTTTTCGCACTTGTGTTAGTGTTGAAAACCCACTTTTCGCACTTGTGTTGGTGCAGGAAACCACTTTTGCACTTGTATTAGTGTGGAAAAACCACTTTTCACACCTGTGTTAGTGTTGAAAAACCACTTTTCGCACTTGTGTTAGTGTTGAAAAACCACTTTTCGCACTTGTGTTAGTGTAGAAAAACCACTTTTCGCACTTGTGTTGCTGCAGGAAACCACTTTTGCACTTGTATTAGTGTGGAAAAAACACTTTTTGCACTTGTGATAGTGTTGAAAAACCACATTTTACACTTGTGTTAGTGTTGAAAAACCATTTTTCGCACTTGTGTTGGTGCAGGAAACTACTTTTGCACTTGTATTAGTGTGGAAAAAACACTTTTTGCACTTGTGATAGTGTTGAAAAACCACTTTTCGCACTTGTGTTAGTGTTGAAAAACCACTTTTCGCACTTGTGTTGGTGCAGGAAACCACTTTTGCACTTGTATTAGTGTGGAAAAAACACTTTTTGCACTTGTGATAGTGTTGAAAAACCACTTTTCGCACTTGTGTTAGTGTTGAAAAACCACTTTTCGCACTTGTGTTGGTGCAGGAATCCACTTTTGCACTTGTATTAGTGTGGAAAAACCACTTTTCGCACTTGTGTTAGTGTTGAAAAACCACTTTTCGCACTTGTGTTAGTGTTGAAAAACCACTTTTCGCACTTGTGTTAGTGTTGAAAAACCACTTTTTGCACTTGTGTTAGTGTTGAAAAACCACTTTTCGCACTTGTGTTGGTGCAGGAAACCACTTTTGAACTTGTATTAGTGTGGAAAAAACACTTTTTGCACTTGTGATAGTGTTGAAAAACCACTTTTCGCACTTGTGTTAGTGTTGAAAAACCACTTTTCGCACTTGTGTTGGTGCAGGAAACCACTTTTGCACTTGTATTAGTGTGGAAAAACCACTTTTCGCACTTGTGTTATTGTTGAAAAACCACTTTTCGCACTTGTGTTGGTGCAGGAAGCCACTTTTGCACTTGTATTAGTGTGGAAAAACCACTTTTCGCACTTGTGTTAGTGTTGAAAAATGACTTTTCGCACGTGTGTTAGTGTTGAAAAACCACTTTTCGCACTTGTTTTAGTGTTGAAAAAACACTTTTTGCACTTGTGTTAGAGTTGAAAACCACTTTTCGCACTTGTGTTGGTGCAGGAAACCACTTTTGCACTTGCATTAGTGTGGAAAAACCACTTTCGCACTTGTGTTAGTGTTGAAAAACCACTTTTCGCACTTGTGTTAGTGTTGAAAAACCACTTTTCGCACTTGTGTTAGTGTGGAAAAACCACTTTTCGCACTTGTGTTGGTGTTGAAAAACCACTTTTCGCACTTGTGTTGGTGTTGAAAAACCACTTTTCGCACGTGTGTTAGTGTTGAAAAACCACTTTTCGCATGTGTGTTAGTGTTGAAAAAGCACTTTTCGCACTTGTTTTAGTGTTGAAAAACCACTTTTTGCACTTGTGTTAGTGTTGAAAAACCACTTTTCGCACTTGTGTTGGTGCAGGAAACCACTTTTGCACTTGTATTAGTGTGGAAAAACCACTTTTCGCACTTGTGTTAGTGTTGAAAAACCACTTTTTGCACTTGTGTTAGTGTTGAAAAACCACTTTTCGCACTTGTGTTAGTGTTGAAAAACCACTTCTCGCACTTGTGTTGGTGCAGGAAACCACGTTTGCACTTGTATTAGTGTGGAAAAAACACTTTTTGCACTTGTGATAGTGTTGAAAAACCACTCTTCGCACTTGCGTTAGTGTTGAAAAACCACTTTTCTCACTTGTGTTGGTGCAGGAAACCACTTTTGCACTTGTATTAGTGTGGAAAAACCACTTTTCGCACTTGTGTTAGTGTTGAAAAACCACTTTTCGCACGTGTGTTCGTGTTGAAAAACCACTTTTCGCACTTGTTTTAGTGTTGAAAAACCACTTTTTGCACTTGTGTTAGTGTTGAAAAACCACTTTTTGCACTTGTGTTGGTGCAGGAAACCACTTTTGCACTTGCATTAGTGTGGAAAACCACATTCGCACTTGTGTTAGTGTTGAAAAACCACTTTTCACACTTGTGTTAGTGTTGAAAAACTACTTTTCGCACTTGTGTTGGTGCAGGAAACCACTTTTGCACTTGTATTAGTGTGGAAAAAACACTTTTTGCACTTGTGTCAGTGTTGAAAAACCACTTTTCGCACTTGTGTTGGTGCAGGAAACCACTTTTGCACTTGTATTAGTGTGGAAAAACCACTTTTCGCACTTGTGTTAGTGTTGAAAAACCACTTTTCGCACTTGTGTTAGTGGTGAAAAACCACTTTTTGCACTTGTGTTGGTGCAGGAAACCACTTTTGCACTTGCATTAGTGTGGAAAAAACACTTTTTGCACTTGTGATAGTGTTGAAAAACCACTTTTCGCACTTGTGTTGGTGTTGAAAAACCACTTTTCGCACTTGTGTTGGTGCAGGAAACCACTTTTGCACTTGTATTAGTGTGGAAAAACCACTTTTCGCACTTGTGTTAGTGTTGAAAAACCACTTTTCGCACTTGTGTTAGTGTTGAAAAACCACTTTTCACACTTGTGTTGGTGCAGGAAACCACTTTTGCACTTGTATTAGTGTGGAAAAAACACTTTTCGCACTTGTGTCAGTTTTGAAAAACCACTTTTCGCACTTGTGTTAGTGTTGAAAAACCACTTTTCGCACTTGTGTTGGTGCAGGAAACCACTTTTGCACTTGTATTAGTGTGGAAAACCACTTTTCGCACTTGCGTTAGTGTTGAAAAACCACTTTTCGCACTTGTGTTAGTGTTGAAAAACCACTTTTCCCACTTGTGTTAGTGTTGAAAAACCACTTTTCACACTTGTGTTAGTGTTGAAAAACCACTTTTCGAACTTGTGTTGGTGCAGGAAACCACTTTTGCACTTGTATTAGTGTGGAAAAAACACTTTTCGCACTTGTGTTAGTGTTGAAAAACCACTTTTCGCACTTGTGTTAGTGTTGAAAAACCACTTTTCGCACCTGTGTTGGTGCAGGAAACCACTTTTGCACTTGTATTAGTGTGGAAAAAACACTTTTTGCACTTGTGATAGTGTTGAAAAACCACTTTTCGCACTTGTGTTAGTGTTGAAAAACCACTTTTCGCACTTGTGTTAGTGTTGAAAAACCACTTTTCGCACTTGTGTTGGTGCAGGAAACCACTTTTGCACTTGTATTAGTGTGGAAAAACCACTTTTTGCACTTGCGTTACTGTTGAAAAACCACTTTTCGCACTTGTGTTAGTGTTGAAAACCCACTTTTGCACTTGTATTAGTGTGGAAAAACCACTTTTCGCACCTGTGTTAGTGTTGAAAAACCACTTTTCGCACTTGTGTCAGTGTTGAAAAACCACTTTTCTCACTTGTGTTAGTATTGAAAAACCACTTTTCGCACTTGTGTTGGTGCAGGAAACCACTTTTGCACTTGTATTAGTGTGGAAAAAACACTTTTTGCACTTGTGATAGTGTTGAAAAACCACTTTTCGCACTTGTGTTAGTGTTGAAAAACCATTTTTCGCGCTTGTGTTGGTGCAGGAAACCACTTTTGCGCTTGTATTAGTGTGGAAAAACCACTTTTCGCACTTGTGTTAGTGTTGAAAAACCACTTTTCGCACTTGTGTTAGTGTTGAAAAACCACTTTTCGCACTTGTGTTGGTGCAGGAAACCACTTTTGCACTTGTATTAGTGTGGAAAAAACACTTTTTGCACTTGTGATAGTGTTGAAAAACCACTTTTCGCACTTGTGTTGGTGTTGAAAAACCACTTTTCGCACTTGTGTTGGTGCAGGAAACCACTTTTGCACTTGTATTAGTGTGGAAAAACCACTTTTCGCACTTGTGTTAGTGTTGAAAAACCACTTTTCGCACTTGTGTTAGTGTTGAAAAACCACTTTTCACACTTGTGTTAGTATTGAAAAACCACTTTTCGCACTTGTGTTGGTGCAGGAAACCACTTTTGCACTTGTATTAGTGTGGAAAAAACACTTTTTGCACTTGTGATAGTGTTGAAAAACCACTTTTCGCACTTGTGTTAGTGTTGAAAAACCATTTTTCGCGCTTGGGTTGGTGCAGGAAACCACTTTTGCGCTTGTATTAGTGTGGAAAAACCACTTTTCGCACTTGTGTTAGTGTTGAAAAACCACTTTTCGCACTTGTGTTAGTGTTGAAAAACCACTTTTCGCACTTGTGTTGGTGCAGGAAACCACTTTTGCACTTGTATTAGTGTGGAAAAAACACTTTTTGCACTTGTGTTGGTGCAGGAAACCACTTTTGCACTTGTATTAGTGTGGAAAAAACACTTTTCGCACTTGTGTTAGTGTTGAAAAACCACTTTTCGCACTTGTGTTAGTGTTGAAAAACCACTTTTCGCACTTGTGTTGGTGCAGGAAACCACTTTTGCACTTGTATTAGTGTGGAAAAAACACTTTTTGCACTTGTGATAGTGTTGAAAAACCACTTTTCGCACTTGTGTTAGTGTTGAAAAACCACTTTTCGCACTTGTGTTAGTGTTGAAAAACCACTTTTCGCACTTGTGTTGGTGCAGGAAACCACTTTTGCACTTGTATTAGTGTGGAAAAAACACTTTTTGCACTTGTAATAGTGTTGAAAAACCACTTTTCGCACTTGTGTTAGTGTTGAAAAACCACTTTTCGCACTTGTGTTAGTGTTGAAAAACCATTTTTCGCGCTTGGGTTGGTGCAGGAAACCACTTTTGCGCTTGTATTAGTGTGGAAAAACCACTTTTCGCACTTGTGTTAGTGTTGAAAAACCACTTTTCGCACTTGTGTTAGTGTTGAAAAACCACTTTTCGCACTTGTGTTGGTGCAGGAAACCACTTTTGCACTTGTATTAGTGTGGAAAAAACACTTTTTGCACTTGTGATAGTGTTGAACAACCACTTTTCGCACTTGTGTTAGTGTTGAAAAACCACTTTTCGCACATGTGTTGGTGCAGGAAACCACTTTTGCACTTGTATTAGTGTGGAAAACCACTTTTCGCACTTGCGTTAGTGTTGAAAAACCACTTTTCGCACTTGTGTTAGTGTTGAAAAACCACTTTTCACACTTGTGTTAGTGTTGAAAAACCACTTTTCGCACTTGTGTTGGTACAGGAAACCACTTTTGCACTTGTATTAGTGTGGAAAAAACACTTTTTGCACTTGTGATAGTGTTGAACAACCACTTTTCGCACTTGTGTTAGTGTTGAAAAACCACTTTTCGCACATGTGTTGGTGCAGGAAACCACTTTTGCACTTGTATTAGTGTGGCAAACCACTTTTCGCACTTGCGTTAGTGTTGAAAAACCACTTTTCGCACTTGTGTTAGTGTTGAAAAAACACTTTTCGCACTTGTGTTAGTGTTGAAAAACCACCTTTCGCACTTGTGTTAGTGTTGAAAAACCACTTTTCACACTTGTGTTGGTGCAGGAAACCACTTTTGCACTTGTATTAGTGTGGAAAAAACACTTTTTGCACTTGTAATAGTGTTGAAAAACCACTTTTCGCACTTGTGTTAGTGTTGAAAAACCACTTTTCGCACTTGTGTTGGTGTAGGAAACCACTTTTGCACTTGTATTAGTGTGGAAAAACCACTTTTCGCACTTGTGTTAGTGTTGAAAAACCACTTTTCGCACTTGTGTTAGTGGTGAAAAACCACTTTTTGCACTTGTGTTGGTGCAGGAAACCACTTTTGCACTTGTATTAGTGTGGAAAAAACACTTTTTGCACTTGTGATAGTGTTGAAAAACCACTTTTCGCACTTGTGTTGGTGTTGAAAAACCACTTTTCGCACTTGTGTTGGTGCAGGAAACCACTTTTGCACTTGTATTAGTGTGGAAAAACCACTTTTCGCACTTGTGTTAGTGTTGAAAAACCACTTTTCGCACTTGTGTTAGTGTTGAAAAACCACTTTTCACACTTGTGTTGGTGCAGGAAACCACTTTTGCACTTGTATTAGTGTGGAAAAAACACTTTTCGCACTTGTGTCAGTTTTGAAAAACCACTTTTCGCACTTGTGTTAGTGTTGAAAAACCACTTTTCGCACTTGTGTTGGTGCAGGAAACCACTTTTGCACTTGTATTAGTGTGGAAAACCACTTTTCGCACTTGCGTTAGTGTTGAAAAACCACTTTTCGCACTTGTGTTAGTGTTGAAAAACCACTTTTCGCACTTGTGTTAGTGTTGAAAAACCACTTTTCACACTTGTGTTAGTGTTGAAAAACCACTTTTCGCACTTGTGTTGGTGCAGGAAACCACTTTTGCACTTGTATTAGTGTGGAAAAAACACTTTTCGCACTTGTGTTAGTGTTGAAAAACCACTTTTCGCACTTGTGTTAGTGTTGAAAAACCACTTTTCGCACTTGTGTTGGTGCAGGAAACCACTTTTGCACTTGTATTAGTGTGGAAAAAACACTTTTTGCACTTGTGATAGTGTTGAAAAACCACTTTTCGCACTTGTGTTAGTGTTGAAAAACCACTTTTCGCACTTGTGTTAGTGTTGAAAAACCACTTTTCGCACTTGTGTTAGTGTTGAAAAACCACTTTTCGCACTTGTGTTGGTGCAGGAAACCACTTTTGCACTTGTATTAGTGTGGAAAAACCACTTTTCGCACTTGCGTTAGTGTTGAAAAACCACTTTTCGCACTTGTGTTAGTGTTGAAAACCCACTTTTGCACTTGTATTAGTGTGGAAAAACCACTTTTCGCACCTGTGTTAGTGTTGAAAAACCACTTTTCGCACTTGTGTCAGTGTTGAAAAACCACTTTTCTCACTTGTGTTAGTATTGAAAAACCACTTTTCGCACTTGTGTTGGTGCAGGAAACCACTTTTGCACTTGTATTAGTGTGGAAAAAACACTTTTTGCACTTGTGATAGTGTTGAAAAACCACTTTTCGCACTTGTGTTAGTGTTGAAAAACCATTTTTCGCGCTTGTGTTGGTGCAGGAAACCACTTTTGCGCTTGTATTAGTGTGGAAAAACCACTTTTCGCACTTGTGTTAGTGTTGAAAAACCACTTTTCGCACTTGTGTTAGTGTTGAAAAACCACTTTTCGCACTTGTGTTGGTGCAGGAAACCACTTTTGCACTTGTATTAGTGTGGAAAAAACACTTTTTGCACTTGTGATAGTGTTGAACAACCACTTTTCGCACTTGTGTTAGTGTTGAAAAACCACTTTTCGCACATGTGTTGGTGCAGGAAACCACTTTTGCACTTGTATTAGTGTGGAAAACCACTTTTCGCACTTACGTTAGTGTTGAAAAACCACTTTTCGCACTTGTGTTAGTGTTGAAAAACCACTTTTCACACTTGTGTTAGTGTTGAAACACCACTTTTCGCACTTGTGTTGGTACAGGAAACCACTTTTGCACTTGTATTAGTGTGGAAAAAACACTTTTTGCACTTGTGATAGTGTTGAACAACCACTTTTCGCACTTGTGTTAGTGTTGAAAAACCACTTTTCGCACATGTGTTGGTGCAGGAAACCACTTTTGCACTTGTATTAGTGTGGAAAATCACTTTTCGCACTTGCGTTAGTGTTGAAAAACCACTTTTCGCACTTGTGTTAGTGTTGAAAAAACACTTTTCGCACTTGTGTTAGTGTTGAAAAACCACCTTTCGCACTTGTGTTAGTGTTGAAAAACCACTTTTCACACTTGTGTTGGTGCAGGAAACCACTTTTGCACTTGTATTAGTGTGGAAAAAACACTTTTTGCACTTGTAATAGTGTTGAAAAACCACTTTTCGCACTTGTGTTAGTGTTGAAAAACCACTTTTCGCACTTGTGTTGGTGCAGGAAACCACTTTTGCACTTGTATTAGTGTGGAAAAACCACTTTTCGCACTTGTGTTAGTGTTGAAAACCACTTTTCGCACTTGTGTTAGTGTTGAAAACCCACTTTTCGCACTTGTGTTGGTGCAGGAAACCACTTTTGCACTTGTATTAGTGTGGAAAAACCACTTTTCACACCTGTGTTAGTGTTGAAAAACCACTTTTCGCACTTGTGTTAGTGTTGAAAAACCACTTTTCGCACTTGTGTTAGTGTAGAAAAACCACTTTTCGCACTTGTGTTGCTGCAGGAAACCACTTTTGCACTTGTATTAGTGTGGGAAAAACACTTTTTGCACTTGTGATAGTGTTGAAAAACCACATTTTACACTTGTGTTAGTGTTGAAAAACCATTTTTCGCACTTGTGTTGGTGCAGGAAACTACTTTTGCACTTGTATTAGTGTGGAAAAAACACTTTTTGCACTTGTGATAGTGTTGAAAAACCACTTTTCGCACTTGTGTTAGTGTTGAAAAACCACTTTTCGCACTTGTGTTGGTGCAGGAAACCACTTTTGCACTTGTATTAGTGTGGAAAAAACACTTTTTGCACTTGTGATAGTGTTGAAAAACCACTTTTCGCACTTGTGTTAGTGTTGAAAAACCACTTTTCGCACTTGTGTTGGTGCAGGAATCCACTTTTGCACTTGTATTAGTGTGGAAAAACCACTTTTCGCACTTGTGTTAGTGTTGAAAAACCACTTTTCGCACTTGTGTTAGTGTTGAAAAACCACTTTTCGCACTTGTGTTAGTGTTGAAAAACCACTTTTTGCACTTGTGTTAGTGTTGAAAAACCACTTTTCGCACTTGTGTTGGTGCAGGAAACCACTTTTGAACTTGTATTAGTGTGGAAAAAACACTTTTTGCACTTGTGATAGTGTTGAAAAACCACTTTTCGCACTTGTGTTAGTGTTGAAAAACCACTTTTCGCACTTGTGTTGGTGCAGGAAACCACTTTTGCACTTGTATTAGTGTGGAAAAACCACTTTTCGCACTTGTGTTATTGTTGAAAAACCACTTTTCGCACTTGTGTTGGTGCAGGAAGCCACTTTTGCACTTGTATTAGTGTGGAAAAACCACTTTTCGCACTTGTGTTAGTGTTGAAAAACCACTTTTCGCACTTGTTTTAGTGTTGAAAAAACACTTTTTGCACTTGTGTTAGAGTGGAAAACCACTTTTCGCACTTGTGTTGGTGCAGGAAACCACTTTTGCACTTGCATTAGTGTGGAAAAACCACTTTCGCACTTGTGTTAGTGTTGAAAAACCACTTTTCGCACTTGTGTTAGTGTTGAAAAACCACTTTTCGCACTTGTGTTAGTGTGGAAAAACCACTTTTCGCACTTGTGTTGGTGTTGAAAAACCACTTTTCGCACTTGTGTTGGTGTTGAAAAACCACTTTTCGCATGTGTGTTAGTGTTGAAAAACCACTTTTAGCATGTGTGTTAGTGTTGAAAAAGCACTTTTCGCACTTGTTTTAGTGTTGAAAAACCACTTTTTGCACTTGTGTTAGTGTTGAAAAACCACTTTTCGCACTTGTGTTGGTGCAGGAAACCACTTTTGCACTTGTATTAGTGTGGAAAAACCACTTTTCGCACTTGTGTTAGTGTTGAAAAACCACTTTTTGCACTTGTGTTAGTGTTGAAAAACCACTTTTCGCACTTGTGTTAGTGTTGAAAAACCACTTCTCGCACTTGTGTTGGTGCAGGAAACCACGTTTGCACTTGTATTAGTGTGGAAAAAACACTTTTTGCACTTGTGATAGTGTTGAAAAACCACTCTTCGCACTTGCGTTAGTGTTGAAAAACCACTTTTCTCACTTGTGTTGGTGCAGGAAACCACTTTTGCACTTGTATTAGTGTGGAAAAACCACTTTTCGCACTTGTGTTAGTGTTGAAAAACCACTTTTCGCACGTGTGTTCGTGTTGAAAAACCACTTTTCGCACTTGTTTTAGTGTTGAAAAACCACTTTTTGCACTTGTGTTAGTGTTGAAAAACCACTTTTTGCACTTGTGTTGGTGCAGGAAACCACTTTTGCACTTGCATTAGTGTGGAAAACCACATTCGCACTTGTGTTAGTGTTGAAAATCCACTTTTCACACTTGTGTTAGTGTTGAAAAACTACTTTTCGCACTTGTGTTGGTGCAGGAAACCACTTTTGCACTTGTATTAGTGTGGAAAAAACACTTTTTGCACTTGTGATAGTGTTGAAAAACCACTTTTCGCACTTGGGTTGGTGCAGGAAACCACTTTTGCACTTGTATTAGTGTGGAAAAAACACTTTTTGCACTTGTGATAGTGTTGAAAAACCACTTTTCGCACTTGTGTTAGTGTTGGAAAACCACTTTTCGCACTTGTGTTGGTGCAGGAAACCACTTTTTGCACTTGTATTAGTGTGGAAAAAACACTTTTCGCACTTGTGTTAGTGTTGAAAAACCACTTTTCGCACTTGTGTTAGTGTTGAAAAACCACTTTTCGCACTTGTGTTGGTGCAGGAAACCACTTTTGCACTTGTATTAGTGTGGAAAAAACACTTTTTGCACTTGTGATAGTGTTGAAAAACCACTTTTCGCACTTGTGTTAGTGTTGAAAAACCACTTTTCGCACTTGTGTTAGTGTTGAAAAACCACATTTCGCACTTGTGTTGGTGCAGGAAACCACTTTTGCACTTGTATTAGTGTGGAAAAACCACTTTTCGCACTTGCGTTAGTGTTGAAAAACCACTTTTCGCACTTGTGTTAGTGTTGAAAACCCACTTTTGCACTTGTATTAGTGTGGAAAAACCACTTTTCGCACCTGTGTTAGTGTTGAAAAACCACTTTTCGCACTTGTGTCAGTGTTGAAAAACCACTTTTCTCACTTGTGTTAGTATTGAAAAACCACTTTTCGCACTTGTGTTGGTGCAGGAAACCACTTTTGCACTTGTATTAGTGTGGAAAAAACACTTTTTGCACTTGTGATAGTGTTGAAAAACCACTTTTCGCACTTGTGTTAGTGTTGAAAAACCATTTTTCGCGCTTGGGTTGGTGCAGGAAACCACTTTTGCGCTTGTATTAGTGTGGAAAAACCACTTTTCGCACTTGTGTTAGTGTTGAAAAACCAATTTTCGCACTTGTGTTAGTGTTGAAAAACCACTTTTCGCACTTGTGTTGGTGCAGGAAACCACTTTTGCACTTGTATTAGTGTGGAAAAAACACTTTTTGCACTTGTGATAGTGTTGAACAACCACTTTTCGCACTTGTGTTAGTGTTGAAAAACCACTTTTCGCACATGTGTTGGTGCAGGAAACCACTTTTGCACTTGTATTAGTGTGGAAAACCACTTTTCGCACTTGCGTTAGTGTTGAAAAACCACTTTTCGCACCTGTGTTAGTGTTGAAAAACCACTTTTCACACTTGTGTTAGTGTTGAAAAACCACTTTTCGCACTTGTGTTGGTACAGGAAACCACTTTTGCACTTGTATTAGTGTGGAAAAAACACTTTTTGCACTTGTGATAGTGTTGAACAACCACTTTTCGCACTTGTGTTAGTGTTGAAAAACCACTTTTCGCACATGTGTTGGTGCAGGAAACCACTTTTGCACTTGTATTAGTGTGGAAAACCACTTTTCGCACTTGCGTTAGTGTTGAAAAACCACTTTTCGCACTTGTGTTAGTGTTGAAAAAACACTTTTCGCACTTGTGTTAGTGTTGAAAAACCACCTTTCGCACTTGTGTTAGTGTTGAAAAACCACTTTTCACACTTGTGTTGGTGCAGGAAACCACTTTTGCACTTGTATTAGTGTGGAAAAAACACTTTTTGCACTTGTAATAGTGTTGAAAAACCACTTTTCGCACTTGTGTTAGTGTTGAAAAACCACTTTTCGCACTTGTGTTGGTGCAGGAAACCACTTTTGCACTTGTATTAGTGTGGAAAAACCACTTTTCGCACTTGTGTTAGTGTTGAAAAACCACTTTTCGCACTTGTGTTAGTGGTGAAAAACCACTTTTTGCACTTGTGTTGGTGCAGGAAACCACTTTTGCACTTGTATTAGTGTGGAAAAAACACTTTTTGCACTTGTGATAGTGTTGAAAAACCACTTTTCGCACTTGTGTTGGTGTTGAAAAACCACTTTTCGCACTTGTGTTGGTGCAGGAAACCACTTTTGCACTTGTATTAGTGTGGAAAAACCACTTTTCGCACTTGTGTTAGTGTTGAAAAACCACTTTTCGCACTTGTGTTAGTGTTGAAAAACCACTTTTCACACTTGTGTTGGTGCAGGAAACCACTTTTGCACTTGTATTAGTGTGGAAAAAACACTTTTCGCACTTGTGTCAGTTTTGAAAAACCACTTTTCGCACTTGTGTTAGTGTTGAAAAACCACTTTTCGCACTTGTGTTGGTGCAGGAAACCACTTTTGCACTTGTATTAGTGTGGAAAACCACTTTTCGCACTTGCGTTAGTGTTGAAAAACCACTTTTCGCACTTGTGTTAGTGTTGAAAAACCACTTTTCGCACTTGTGTTAGTGTTGAAAAACCACTTTTCACACTTGTGTTAGTGTTGAAAAACCACTTTTCGCACTTGTGTTGGTGCAGGAAACCACTTTTGCACTTGTATTAGTGTGGAAAAAACACTTTTCGCACTTGTGTTAGTGTTGAAAAACCACTTTTCGCACTTGTGTTAGTGTTGAAAAACCACTTGGTGCAGGAAACCACTTTTGCACTTGTATTAGTGTGGAAAAAACACTTTTGCACTTGTGATAGTGTTGAAAAACCACTTTTCGCACTTGTGTTAGTGTTGAAAAACCACTTTTCGCACTTGTGTTAGTGTTGAAAAACCACTTTTCGCACTTGTGTTGGTGCAGGAAACCACTTTTGCACTTGTATTAGTGTGGAAAAACCACTTTTCGCACTTGCGTTAGTGTTGAAAAACCACTTTTCGCACTTGTGTTAGTGTTGAAAACCCACTTTTGCACTTGTATTAGTGTGGAAAAACCACTTTTCGCACCTGTGTTAGTGTTGAAAAACCACTTTTCGCACTTGTGTCAGTGTTGAAAAACCACTTTTCTCACTTGTGTTAGTATTGAAAAACCACTTTTCGCACTTGTGTTGGTGCAGGAAACCACTTTTGCACTTGTATTAGTGTGGAAAAAACACTTTTTGCACTTGTGATAGTGTTGAAAAACCACTTATCGCACTTGTGTTAGTGTTGAAAAACCATTTTTCGCGCTTGTGTTGGTGCAGGAAACCACTTTTGCGCTTGTATTAGTGTGGAAAAACCACTTTTCGCACTTGTGTTAGTGTTGAAAAACCACTTTTCGCACTTGTGTTAGTGTTGAAAAACCACTTTTCGCACTTGTGTTGGTGCAGGAAACCACTTTTGCACTTGTATTAGTGTGGAAAAAACACTTTTTGCACTTGTGATAGTGTTGAACAACCACTTTTCGCACTTGTGTTAGTGTTGAAAAACCACTTTTCGCACATGTGTTGGTGCAGGAAACCACTTTTGCACTTGTATTAGTGTGGAAAACCACTTTTTGCACTTGCGTTAGTGTTGAAAAACCACTTTTCGCACTTGTGTTAGTGTTGAAAAACCACTTTTCACACTTGTGTTAGTGTTGAAACACACTTTTCGCACTTGTGTTGGTACAGGAAACCACTTTTGCACTTGTATTAGTGTGGAAAAAACACTTTTTGCACTTGTGATAGTGTTGAACAACCACTTTTCGCACTTGTGTTAGTGTTGAAAAACCACTTTTCGCACATGTGTTGGTGCAGGAAACCACTTTTGCACTTGTATTAGTGTGGAAAATCACTTTTCGCACTTGCGTTAGTGTTGAAAAACCACTTTTCGCACTTGTGTTAGTGTTGAAAAAACACTTTTCGCACTTGTGTTAGTGTTGAAAAACCACCTTTCGCACTTGTGTTAGTGTTGAAAAACCACTTTTCACACTTGTGTTGGTGCAGGAAACCACTTTTGCACTTGTATTAGTGTGGAAAAAACACTTTTTGCACTTGTAATAGTGTTGAAAAACCACTTTTCGCACTTGTGTTAGTGTTGAAAAACCACTTTTCGCACTTGTGTTGGTG